>NC_052508.1:68835102-69135102 GCF_014356525.2 Nilaparvata lugens | reverse complement strand
AATACAAGAATCTGAGAATCATAGAAAGTAATATTGATTCACCTCACAAAATATTAGTGATATAAATTAAAGAGAGATATTAGTGATATTAGAGAAACTAATAATTGATCATGGAATTTGTACCCTTTCTTGGAGTTCCCTGATGAGACCATTCCAAAATCATTGGTTGATCATTCAAATACAAGAATCTGAGAGTCATAGAAAATAATATTGATTTACCTCAGAAAATATTAGTGATATAAATTAAATAAAGATATTAGTGATGTTAGAGAAACTGGTTGATCATGGAATGTGTACCCTTTCTTGGAGTTCCCTGATGAGACCATTCCAAAATCATTGGTTGATCATTAAAATACAAGAATCTGAGAGTCTTAGAAAATAATATTGATTAACCTCACAAAATATTAGTGATATAAAAATAAATTGAAGAAAGATATTAGTGATGTAAGAGAAACTAATAATTGATCATGGAATTTGTACCCTTTCTTGGAGTTCCCTGATGAGACCATTTCAAAATCATTGGTTGATCATTAAAATACAAGAATCTGAGAGTCATAGAAAATAATATTGATTAACCTCTCAAAATATTAGGGATATAAATTGAAGAAAGATATTAGTGATGTTAGAGAAACTGGTTGATCATGGAATGTGTACCCTTTCTTGGAGTTCCCTGATGAGACCATTCCAAAATCATTGGTTGATCATTAAAATACAAGAATCTGAGTCATAGAGAATAATATTGATTTACCTCACAAATTATTAGGGATATAAATTAAAGAAAGATATTAGTGATGTTAGAGAAACTGATTGATCATGGAATTTGTACCCTTTCTTGGAGTTCCCTGATGAGACCATTTCAAAATAAATCATTGGTTGATCATTAAAATATAAGAATCTGAGAGTCATAGAAAATAATATTGATTTACCTCACAAATTATTAGGGATATAAATTAAAGAAAGATATTAGTGATGTTAGAGAAACTGATTGATCATGGAATTTGTACCCTTTCTTGGAGTTCCCTGATGAGACCATTTCAAAATAAATCATTGGTTGATCATTAAAATATAAGAATCTGAGAGTCATAGAAAATAATATTGATTAACCTCACAAAATATTAGTGATATGAATTAAAGGAAGATATTAGTGATGTAAGAGAAACTAATAATTGATCATGGTATTTGTACCCTTTCTTGGAGTTCTCTGATGAGACCATTCCACTGGCCGGTCTTCTTATTGAGAGAACCGTACTGGTTGTCAGGGACCAGTTTGAATTCATAGGTGAAACCCAGCTCCTTGGCTACTTCGTCAATCAGATCCAGGGAATATCCTTCAAAGCGATCGTTTCCCTTCAGCCCTTCACCTTCCCTCTTATCCAGGTATGGACGACCCTTGCACAAATGGAACAAATATATATATAAATCAAACTCATAATAATACGAGTATAAACAATGTGGTCATTTCCTGATACGTCGGTGCTCAGTCTAAAAATGTAATCCCACTATTATAAAAACTCTTCACTCATATGGGCTACTTTTGTACAAATTAATAAAAATAATATAAAAGCTTGTAGTACCCTTTATTTTTAAAGACAGCATAAAAGTCTGATATCTTATATAATATTCATCTATCCTTCAATATTATTTTAAAGTTTTTAATAATAAAGAGTACCTACTACAAGTTTTTATATTGCTTAAACTAATTTCCCACTATATTATATACAGAAAAGTTGGCAGACGGCCTAAAATACATTGCTGTAGGAAATTAATCAAGTGTTTATATTAATTCTGTTTTTGTTCAAATTTCTATAAAAATGTTTTGAATTATTATTATTTTTAAAAACCATACAGAAAAGACAGCATAAAAGTTGGCAGACGGCCTAAAATACATTGCTGTAGGAAATTAATCAAGTGTTGTTTATATTAATTCTGTTTTTGTTTAAATTTCTATAAAAATGTTTTCAATTATTATTATTTTCAAAAACCATACAGAAAAGACAGCATAAAAATCTGCTATCTTTTATAATATTCATCTATCTTAATAAGTTATCAATCTTTCTGTTCATGCTTCTCAACAACTTTACTTATTTTTTTCTTTTTTTACTTCTTTTTTTTCTTTATTCTTTACAAAGTTATTTCTTAGTAACTTTCAACTTTCCATTCATCTTATATTTGGAATCTTTCAAACTATAATGCTATATTTATCCTATGCTTTTACAGGAGTGATTCATACAAAACACTATTAAGATTCATATAACTCATCCATCTCTATCTCTATAAAATTTCGCCACTCACTATCCACTTATTTGATAAAAAGCTACTAAAGCTTGGTTCATTATGTCCCGTCAAATATTTCTCTATCAAAATGGTATCATATAGGGTTGAATATAAGATCTTATATGCCACCGGAAAATTAACAAAACTAAATCGTATTCAGTTAGATAAGATTTTATATTAACAAAATTATTCGATTCTAATATGTGATGTTGAATTATAGATTGTGACGATATTAATAATTATTGTTGTAATTTGACACTGTTCAGATGTATTTTGTGCATTTTGATGAATAGAGAAATTTTCAATTCAATTCAATTCAATTGAAAAAGCATTCAATACTTAAAAATATAGTTTGAAAATATAGTTTTGATTCATTATCAACAAAATATCCAAATGATGTTGTTGGACTTTTGTTCTTTTACTATTAAAATACAACAAAGCAATTCTCAAACACAGTACTCATTTCTTATAAAGCTACAGATGGATATAAATTAGAAGTTGCATTTGTTCAAATGCTGATTTATGAATAATTATTCGTTGTTGGTTATCCATCTTGTTTTCACTATTATTCTTACTATCGTATTTGATAAAACTTTTAAGTGAAAAAACATTCACATTCTTTGATGTGGCGACGTCCGTTTCGTGCTGGTGTTGCACATTCTCAAGCCAAACAGAAACTGAAGTATTTAAGGTTATGAGGGTGAAATTTGGTCGGAGTGGGGGTGGAGGGGAGTCTACCCTCATAACTTTAAATACTTCAGTCTCTGTTTGGCTTGAAAATGTGCAATACCAGCACGAAACGGACGTCGCCACATCAAAGAATATGAATATTTTTAGAATAAATTAATAATATACAATGAGTTAGTAATAATATTTTTATTTTAAAGAATAACAATATTTTTTCTCTTAAAAGTTTTATTAAATACGATAGTAAGAATAATTATTATTAAACGAAGTTCCAATTGAATGCTGTAAATCACCCCGAAGACTTCTGCTACTGCAAATGTTGACAACAATATTTACCATGTTGTCAATAGACTTCTGCTACTGCAAATATTGACAACAATATTTACCATGTTGTCAATAGACTTCTGCTACTGCAAATATATTGACAACAATATTTACCATGTTGACAATATTAGCAGTAGCAGAAGTCTTCGGGGTGATTTACAGCATTTAATTTAAGTTTTGTTTAATAATAATTATTATTTCTACAAAGCTACCGTAACAGTACCGTAACAGTTCTTCACTACATTTCACACAAATGTAAGCATCTCATCAAATAAATAACCTCTCTTTATTTATTACATGAATTGGATAGCAATGATATAAATAGAAAGAAACGGTTGATTAATATCAGATCTAGGGCCACTTTACTGGAAAATAATCATGTTCAACTAGAGTTCAATTACTAAAGCTGAAGGAGCACCGTTCAAAACGTTTAAAGAATGTGAATGTTCTCAGCAAAAAACCAAAATCAATAACAGTGAAACTTTTATTCAAAAAGCAAAATATAAATACAAGCCATAAGCAAAATTCGAAGCACTAAATGGACTTCTATGTAATAGTCGCTTTTGTTTAGAGTAAATAAATGAACAAAAAGGTGAATGAAAGAATAAAAAGTGGTGGAAACTGATTGGGAGGAGAATTATTCCAAGATCTTCAAATACAAGAAATCATCAACTACATAAGAAAATTAAAAAAGGACTCATCTCGAGTGATTAACTATTGAATAAAAAGTGGTGGAAACTGATTGGGAGGAGAATTATCCCCAGATCTTCAAATACAAGAAATCATCAACTACGGTACAAAAGCAAATATAGAAAAAGAACTCAACTCGAGTGATTAACTATTGAATTACCAGCCTCGAAGTTACAATGAACGTTTTATTTGAAATACTCTGTACAAGTTCACTGTACATCTCACTCTGTGTGCGGGTGTAGTTGATGCCATGTTTCGGGTCCCAGGATCCTATTTTCTTGAAGCCGGTCTTTACCAGCTCAATTATCTCCAATGAAAAGTAATCTCTTCTTCCAAGTTCATCAAACCCCATCATGCCAGTCATTCCTTCCATTTGTATCTGAAATATCAAAGCATGTTCCAATTTAAGATGAGTAGGTACTAGTTTTTTTAATGTACCTATTGTGTGTGACAATAAATGTCAATATAGATTGATATTTTTGACGAATACCGTAAGCCTAATAAGTATGAATATGAATAGATTGCAATCTACAGAAGTTCAAATTGATATACAATAAGAGGCTCAAGACTCCAATTGAATAAATATTTTAATACCTACTACTTGCATTCTGAATGCATTGTATGAAAATAATTGTCGATATAGTATGTATAGCTGTTTATGTCAAACATGAATAGATATGATTATTAATAGATTGTAGGCTATTGAAAACCACCAATTTTTTAAGATAGCTATAATCAATGAAGAGTGCGTACGGTACTTGATCGTTTATATAATGAGTTAATGCTTGTTCATCAAATCAGTGAGATATTGATTTTCGGCTAGTATCATGATGTGCAATCATTTGCAATGATTTTTCACTGTTTTTCAGTTTCAGTTTTCACACTTAATCATACATATTACTATATTTTTCGTTGTCCATAATTCTTGATCATCCATCTCTTCCCAAAAATTTCATTTTTCAACTTTATCATTATACAATAGTTATTATAATTGAAAAAATAAATTCAACAATAGGTGTTCACACATCCTCACAATGTCTAAGGTAAAATTACAGTATGCTACTTTCTATTTTTGATAATGTATAAGCAAGGAATTATTTTATGATATAAGTATCTCAATTCCAGTGATTATGACATTAGTATCGACTATGACATTGATTATGACTAACAGGTCATTGTTTTTGTTTTTTGCTTTTTAATTTCTTATACCATACTTCAGCTTTCAGTTCCATAATAATATCTAACAATGATTTCCATAATGACTTTTTTGACTATCAAGTTCATTTTCTCACTAAATCTTGAGAGCACAGAACAATTTTTTTGCTCACTACCTATGAAATTTTTCGCAGAGCCTGGAGTCGATTTTTCACACAACATGCATCTTTTCATACATTTTTTTATAGGTTTTCATACATTTCTCAAAACATTGCTGATCTTCCCAACATGACAAGAATAATATAACAATGCTCTGAATTATTAATTTAAGAGCTGAGTGTGGTGATGCCTTACCATTTTGATAAAGCTAACAAGTTGAAATCCGTTGGGATTTTTGTTGCGTGGCTTGTCTTTGGCTAGACACTCGATTGGACGCAATGGTTCCTTCAGTCCGAGTTGAGACCAACCTTTTGCAAATAGTTGAACGGCGTCATACATCAATGCTGAATGCGACTACAAAAATACATTAAAAACGTGATCAAATTAATGAAATTTCAAGCGTTATCACACAATTTTCACATTTTATATTCTATTTTATCTGATTTTGATTATTCTGTTCCAGTATTTGTGCATTCAATAATTCCAAATTATTGTGAGAGACTTCACATTTTATTTTATTTTACCCGATTTTGATCATTCTGTTTAAATATCTGTGCATTCAATAATCCCAAAGTATTATGAAATGATTGTGAGAGACAACATGCTCGACCCACAATTTTTGTTTCCTATTTTTCATAGCAAATGTAGCCTACCTACTTCTAATTCAATAGAAGGTACCGTGAAATATCATGTCATACTTCAATAGGAGATTAATTCTGGTTTCCAATAAAAGGTAAAGATACCTAAAAATATACACCTAAAAACATACATAGGCATACATAAGATAAGAAACGAGATTTGATTCGAGGATCAGTCAAATAGGTAGGCTATTGAACTTGTTGATGTCAATAATTCAATTGGAATTGTCAATCCAATTCAATTGTCAATCCAAATCCAATTCCAATAATTTCAGTTACCGTATAGCCTAACGGATGTAACCAAAATTGAAGTGTTTGAAAACTTCCTTGTGTTTTGAATAAAAAAATCATAATTTGATGTTGATACAGGCTGGTAGGCTTCCTTGCTATTTACAACACGAATTGATGTTTTGCTGCCTCGTAACACACATTTCATTGTATCTCTGTTATGCTTTGTCCGATTCTCATTTTTTTTGTGTTGACTGATTGTAAATGAAATTTCCTAAAAAAATTGGTAAATTTCTTTATCTATCACCGTTCGTTCTCCCGAAATTTTTGGTTGAAAGTTCAAAATGGCCGCTATTTCGAATTGGACAAAGTTGAATATTTTTTCTACACCTCATCTCTCTTATTTGAACATACCTATCGATTTTTATAGCGATCAGTTGGAAAACTTTGAAGATGAAAATTATTTTGTTAAAAATACAAAATGGCAAATATCTTTTGAATGAAGCGTCTTTTGGAATAAAATTTATTCTACATCTTCTCTTTATTTTGACCCATAGAACCTATTCCCGAAGTTTGGCACTTTAATTTTGTGACAGACACTCTGTATATTTCTCCCAAATTCAATGTCTAGCTGAGGATATATAACTATGATAGTTGAAAGTACCATATATAGTGGAACAGCAAATAATTTCAATTGAATGTTTCCACGTTTTATTCAACTGTTTGGGATTCATTTTGATTTCTGATTTCCTAGCAAGGAACAAATTGATTGTGAATCTGAGAAATGATTCTTTTATTCAATTTTCTTTAAATAATCTATTCACAGATATAAGAATGTTGTGGAATAAATGAGAAATGAATACTGTTATTTATTTT
The DNA here is from genome assembly GCF_014356525.2 of Nilaparvata lugens. Lineage (NCBI taxonomy): Eukaryota > Metazoa > Arthropoda > Insecta > Hemiptera > Delphacidae > Nilaparvata > Nilaparvata lugens. The sequence continues at coordinate 69,128,071 of NC_052508.1, read as the reverse complement.
ATTATGAAACTTAGAAATATTCAAACATTAAATAATTAATTTAAATAGGTAGATATACAAACATATAAATAGTAACAAGAGTTTGAGCTAAGAAAAATCACAGACTGTGGAAAAGCGTCTTAATTATGTACATTTGAATCAAATTATGAAAACATGAGAGAAAGGGAACTTTATTCTGATAATCATTGAACTATATTATCAAAGCTGCGTTTACACCAAAGTTATATTAACATAATGTTAATATCATCCTTATAGATTCTATTAGATTGAACATAACTTATCATACACATGATGAACATAATGTGTTTGTCAAGTTTCGTTCAATCTAATAGAATCAATAAGGATTAAGTTATTAATATTTTGTTAATAATTTTGGTGTAAACGCAGCTTAAGGATATCATTATTGGAAAGTCCATTTAGACTATCACTTAAACTATTAAAAAAAAGTGGAAATCTGAGGTCTTCGGGTACAAACATTAAAAAACTTTTATTAGCAGCATTATAAAAAGGAGAACCAATGTAAAATATTTTTATCTAAGTAACGTAGTGTGTGTCAGAAATCTTCTAAGTTTGACCATAGAATACGCGATATCGCGTACGGTAGCTCAATCTCTCTGTGTTTTAATTAAGACATGAATTAATTCCTTGTAACCAGTAAGAGAATATTTACAATATTACAATATTAAGGATATCTATTTGAAATTGAAATTGAAATTTATTCATAACTGACAATTTACAAACAAAAGTAAATGAATTTAACAAATCAGTACAATAATTTTGAAAAAATAAAAAACTAAAATACATAATATAATATCATCTTCTAATTATATTTATATAAATGAAAATAATTAAAAACTAACAAAAACATTATGTAGCGTCAGAGTTATGATTAATGTACTTCATAAGCTATTAGCTGAGTTGAAGTTACCTACTCTGAAAATTAAACTATTTGACCTTTGCAAGAGACAGAAGCCTCGAAAAAAATTAACAGAAAATCTTTGTCTATTCACAGAAAATAAATTGAAAATGAATATGAATATTTTCCATATACAATCCACTTGGGTGTTGCAGAATTAGCACAAGGAGAAGGGAGATAAGTGATATTTTTATCGACATGTAACATTATCAAAATTTTGGAATGGAATAGTTTTAGGCTAAGCCTGTTGTTCCTACCCAATCATATTATTTTATATGATTTGTAATATTGTATCCACGTATGAATAAATAAATTAATAAATAAGACCAAAATATGAGGATCTAGAGTATGAGATAATAAGGATATAATAAACTGAAATGAGCAATCAATGGTAGTCATATCAGGAAGGTCGTTTCTGTTGCTATCGGTCAAGAATCAAGTAAACAGAACTAAATCACAATAATTGTAAAAGAAACCCCTATGAGTGACTTAATTATGTTGACTTTGCTTTTATCTCATTTTGAAGAGCTCCCTAGATTAATGTATACAAAGATTTTTGGAATTATCACTTTTAAAATTGTACAAAGTCAACATTATCAACATTATTGAAATATAAAAAAGTATAGGTACTACATGAATTGTTCATTTTATTCCATAATACGAAGAAAAAGTTATTATCAACATCTATATTGAAGAAAATAATACTTCCTACCATGAACCAATGTCATTCAATGGTTTTAGAATTGAGATATAATGCAAAAATTTAGTGAATCAATGGAATTTATAAATGTAAGTCGTGAAAACTTTCAATTAATTATTGTGTATCATTGAATTAAAAAATAAATGTTGAATACTTTTGTAAGAGGTAGACTATTGATTATTTTTTATCTCGTTCCTTGTGAAATATATAATTAGTTCAATGAAAAGTAGAAATGTTACTAATTGATTCAGGTTTAATCAACTACTACGATAATCATGTTCAAATTTACCTTGAGAGTATCGGCTACCAAATCGGGTGTGCGATTTTTTCTTTGTTCTTCAAATATCCATTCATCTATAACTTGCTGCACTACACCCAGGCCTGGGTTTAACATGCGCAGAGCTGTTATATTGGTGCGGCCCATCTTTATCTCCTCAAAGTCTATGGTGTGTGCATCCTTCAAAGACAAATAATTTTTTTTTTAAATGTTGTCATGAAGGATAACTAGTAGTTCTGTGAACAGTAGACCTCACGCAGTATTCTCATCCACAAGTAACTTATCAGATGTCAACTGTTTTAAATGTTAACAAACTCAGTTCACGTTTGAATTTGTATTTCATATTTTATAATTCATCCAGTTCCGTGATGATCTTTCTATCTGATGAAAATTAATTTTTTTCAATCAAAAATATTATAATTTCTCCAGCATTATTTAGTTCATTTGTTTATTTTTATTCACCTATTGAATTAGTTTTTTTCCAAATGTGAGAATATTGATACTGATGGGAACGCATAATAATACCATGACTGCGAAACAAAATATTGAAACCAAAGACCTTAAAGCTGCGATTAGACCAAATTTATTTAAAAAATGTTAATAACTCAATCCTTTTAGATTATATTAGATTGAACATAACTTATCATACACATGATGAACATATAAGTGATATATATATATATATATATATATATATATTACTAAAAATAGTCAATGATGACACAGCGGTGGTGTCGTCCGGCTGCACGTGGGATGAGGCTTACGAGCGGGCGGAGGATGATATGATCAGGGTCAAGCGTTGGCTGGATCAGAACACCTTGACCCTGAATGTAGGAAAAACTAAACATCTACCCATATTTTTTAAACATGACAGTGATCCTGGTCCGCGAAGCTTGGCTCTGCATTCCTGTGATGTACTGCGGTCGGTCGCCTGTGATTGCAGCGTAATTGAACGTGTTAATACCTACAAATATTTGGGGGTCACAATAGACCATAAATTATCATGGGCCCCGCACATTCAAACAGTAAGCCAAAAACTTAGAAAATTTATGTTCGCCTTTTCGCAGCTTGCAGGCGTGCTGACTGTGGGGCATTGCAGGTCTGTTTACTTTTCCTACGTGCAGTCTTTACTTCAATACGGTGTGTTGGCGTGGGGTGGAGTCTCGGCGGCGTTGTTGCGGCCTCTTGCTGTCACTCAGAGAACCCTAATAAAAATAATTTCAAATAAACCCATGCGATACCCTACAGAACAACTTTTTTCCGAATTCCATGTCCTTAATATCAGACAAATATACATAAAAACCCTCCTCTCCTTTACCAAATCCTACAAAGCAGATATATTTACTGAATCACCACACAATTACCAAACTAGACATAGATTAAATTTCAGATATGGAACTCCTAGAGCCACTTTAGCTCCAGCAAATAACACCCCATTTCACATTGTGCACCTCCTCTACCGAAATTTGCCTACATCAATCCAGGAGGCTGAGGGGCGCAGTGTACCTGTTTACAAAAGAAAAATAGTCCAATGGCTATTCAACATTGGTAGGGATGCTTCGGAGGCCCTTGTCAATTCACCCTACACCTAGGTTTTGTCTTGGATATTTGTCTACAGATATTTTTCATTTTGTTATAAGCCATTAGTTTTTCCGTGTTTCGTTATTTTTTCTTTTTCTCTCTCTCTTCTTGCTTGTGTTTAGTTTCTTGTTTTTGATGCAGCGCTCTATTAACTCTTTCGACCTTATAGCACCAACCCATATCAGTAATAGATTTAACCTATTTTATTTTCTACATTTGAAGTTATTGTTTAATTAAAGTTCATTTTTTGTTTAGAAGTAAAATTTAAAAGTTTTTCAAGAAATGATTTCGATTATCCTGTATTTATCCTGCTTTTCTAGATAGGAATTCTTTCCCCACACACGGATTTATAGTCTAAGTGGGGAAATATATTTCCTGGAATTGTTTTGTATAACTATTATTGTTATTAGTTATTTTGTATAACTGATATGTATATGATTTTTTGAGGAATAAATTGAATTGAATTGAATTGATATGTGTTTGTCAACTTCCGTTCAATCTAATAGAATCTATAAGGATTAAGTTATAACCATTTTGTTAATAACTTTGGTGTAAACCCAGCTTAAAGATGCATACCTCTTTAATGTCTTTGATTGAAACTATAGACCTTATATTATACAAATACAGTAATAGACTGGCTTCTCCGCACATCTGTGTAATCACTTGTCAGCTGATTTATGATGAATAATTCTATAGTCTGATTTTCACTCTAAAGGTGCGTACAGATATACGCGCCGCGAACATGAGCAATTCACTTTTAATCAGCTGACTATACCTGTAATTTTACAGAAACTATAAGATACAGATATAAAAAGCTTGGCATTAGCTGATTAAAAGTGAATTGCTCATGTTCGCGGCGCGTATATCTGTACGCACCTTAATATTGGCGTATGAGGGAGGCTCCTTTTTCCTTTTATATTATCCTTGAAATGCAAAATTTCCAAAAACCTTGTATATACGTCGACGCGCAATTAAAAAGGAACATACCTGTCAAATTTCATGAAAATCTATTACCGCGTTCCGCCGTCAATGCGCAACATATAAATATATAAACATTTAAATATTAAGAGAAATGCCAAACCGTCGACTTGAATCTTAGACCTCACTTCGTTCGGTAAATTATATTTTTTCTCATGAATCCAATTCTATATTTTCTCTTTATCTCCTCAAAGACTATGGTGTGTACATACTCGTACTTCAAAAACAAACAATCAATTCTGAAAAATGTTATCAAACAATTTCATTTTTCTCACAAGATTAATGTCTCCTCATTATCTCCTCAAAGTCTATTGTGTGAGCATCCTTCAAAAAATCATAGATATTTTCATCTATTTATTTGTCGACAATGTAGTAGTGATAGTGATTTGTGAAATGTCATATGTAAATTAAGCATAAAATCATACATTTTTGGGTTGACTCACCAATGAGGTGACAATATAGCTATGGTAATCACCGAGCATACCAACTTCCCTCGCCTGGCGAAGAATGCTCAAAATCTTCTCAGCCGCGCAGTCCAACACAATATGAGTCTCAGTTGACACTTTAATCTGTTTCAACAGTGGCCTGCAACACAAATTTGGTAAAATTTGAAAAACCACACAAGTCTTGATTATATTTATCAAATCAATCAATCATTCATTTATCGATACAATATTATTTCAATGATCCATAATGATAGATATTATAATCTTAGTGGGGAGAAGCTTAGCTTGTACTATTCCTCTTCAAATTTTTGTGGTCATAGAGCCCAAAAATGTACCGGTATGTGTACGTCACGCACATCACATTTCTGGTCCGAGAATACTCCTTGAAAATAAGTGACAAGTGGTGAACATTATTTTGAAAGTAATTTTGATTCTCTAAATTCCCAAGACAATGTAAAAATTATTTTTTCCCAGAGCTGTGGTCATTTGCAACAACACTAAGTTACACATAGGTACTACAAGTAACATTTGAGTGTAACATTTTGTGTGTAATTGATGAATATTAAGTGACACATAACCCACCTAGCTACATTTGGACTGTTGTATAAATTAGAATTGGAACCGTTTTGGGCTTATAAGCCTGTGGTACTTTTCTGTTAGTTGTTTAATTTTGAATGATCAAATAAATAAATAAATAAACATTTCAATACTACTTCTGACTTGGAGTTTGGACAATTTCTTAAACTCCATTTATTCGAAGTTTATAAGATATCAGTGTGATAAGTGTTATCATCAGTTGAATATTCAAAATGCTAAATTTCTAATAAACTATATGTAACTATACCGTTAGTTGTTGAGGTTTTCAAGATCATTCAAGGTGTCATTATTGCCTCAAACAATCATAACAAATGCATGAAATTGAATGAAAAAGACTAAGAAGTTGTCAAAAAAACCACTGATATATTGATAATTAGAAAGACCGGTTTCGGTTATTACACCATTGTCAATCTCTGATAAACTCTGATAAAAAAAAAATGCATGAAACATGCATGTATTGGAATGTGGGCATTAGTAGCCTACACTCAACAATACATTTTCTATTTTTCGACCGAATTTGACTTATGATGCATGATTTTGGATCGCCTTGACGAGCCAGAGAAGAATGAAGTGTAGTACGATGAAATCTGAGCATTGTCTCAAAAGTTATAAGTGTTTGAAATTTTGATCCTTGAGGTGTCCTTAAGCGCGCCTCTCCACTAGGAAGTACTGAAATGAAGTGCATCTAACGGGTGATTCTCATAGAACATAATCTCATCAACTTATGACATTGTCCAAAATATCAATGTGAAGACTATGTAGTTGGTGATGATGGTTGAAGCTGAAAATTGGGTGTTTTTCACAATACAAGGAGCATTGTTGTCAGGTGTACCTGGAAATCTATATGAGATAGAGCGTTCTACCTTATCTCAGATTGTAGAGCACAAAAATACGCCCAGAAGGATTTTGAATTATACATCTCAATGGTAACAATTGAAAGATATTGCTGTTCAAAAACTAAAATTCATCAGAATTGATTTTTTCTTCAAATTTCACTCATTTTTGAAAAATCATAACTCAGTACTCATTGGAGATAGAGAGTTCTGAATGATTTCATTTTATTCAGAATTTTATAATCTAGAAAAAAGGGAGCGTAATTTTTTTTCCAATTACGAGATTTGGCAGAAATAGCTGAAAATGGAAAATGAGCCGAAAATACGATGTTTTTGGGCCACCCTGTATCTAGCACAAGGAAATTTTGCATGAAGACATTGGTTCTGGACTTTTCTTATGTACCCAAATAATATATTGAAAAATCAGAACTACAATATAAATTGCATGCACCAATGTATATAGTGACTGGACTATGATAATACTGGATTCAAATTGTCATAAGTTCATCAATGATCTGTTCTATAGTGATATCTACGTCATAATGGCAGTGAAAAAAAATGGAGAACAGCGCTGCCGATTCTCTGCCTTGATAGACAAGAATAGCACACCAATGTTGATCAAATGCTGCCATTATAACGTGTACCTAACTACAGGAGGTAGATAATGCAGACCACTAGACTTTCTATCCTAAATTACGGTTTAAAGCAGTTAGGTGAATGCCTGTTGTTGTTACCTGGATTGCATGTATTTTATATCAAAAGATGAATTAATTATTTATTAATGAATGAATGAATGAATAATACTCACCTATAATCGTTGTCATCATTGAGTTTGTGCAGCGTGAATGGAGTCTGACCTTCACCTTTGAGAAATCCATCATGGTACTTGAAAACCTCTTGGAGACGAAGCAAACCAAACTCATCGTCATAGATTATTGTAAACGTCTCCCAATCCATGTCATTGATGACGTCTATTAGAGCCTGAATAATTGGAGACTGAATATTAGAGTCTGTTAGAACTTACCATGGACATTCAATCAATATTATCATGATGAGATACGTGAGAATTTTGACAGAATGAATCTTCACTCAGACATATATCATTATAAGACATAATATCATCACAGATGATTATCATTAATGATAAAAGTGATATTTGCTTGAATAAATATAATCAATTTATACGTCCCAGATTATCGATTCTGAGCTATACTATAACTAGTAGTTCTGTGATCAGTAGACCTCGCGCTCAGTACGTTACATTGACCTGTTGTTATGTTTTCTCAAAAATTAATACATAATTTATCAATTTAAAATGTCTAGAACTAGTAGCTCTGTGAACAGTAGAGCTCGCGTTCAGTAAGTTACATTGACCTGTTGTTATATTTTCTCAAAAATTAATAAATAATTTATAAATTTAAAATGTCTAGAAAAAATCCTAAATAAACTTAGAGCTTTCTATTCTATCGTACCATAACGTGTCGATATGAATGTGAGTGTAAGCGCTGTTATCAGGTCTGGCTGCAACTGTCTACAACGTTGATGGAAAGATACATTTTTAAGATGTTCGATGTTTTTTAACGGGTAGTAAGTTATAAATTATAGTCCACTAGACAGCTGATTTATCTATATAATAAGAGAGAGTAGGGTTGTGTTTGTTCGTGTGTTCGTTTGTTCGCATCAAAACATGTCAACTTGTGGATTGCATACCGGAAAAACGGGAATGATTTAGATTTCCAAATTTTGCACATAGATTCTAAAAATATCAATCTCGTGCACCTGGAAGCCCAAATTTTAATTTTCCTTTTAGATTTTTCAGAATTAATGTTTAAATTTCATTAATGGTACATTCGATTTCATTGAAAAATCACCAAATCATATGGTCGAAATTAAAAAAGGTAAATCTGTTTCTATATTGCTTTCTACCTGAAAAACATAGTTTTGAAACTTCGTTTTCCTGGTGCAATGTTTAGGCCTACACGTGGCATGGATTATTAATTTTTTCAGCTAGAACAATTTTTGAGACAAATGCTAAATAAACGTCTACAGTTTCATCATTGCTGTATCGGCAATATGAAAACGCATGCAGCTAATATGTCTTTCAATGAAGGTGTTTTTATTTACATAAAGAAATTATATTCTTCCAGTTTTATTTAATTAAAATTTCAAAATTATTCGAGCCCTGATAGAATGACTGACTCACTGTACATAGGCCTATTTTGAATTCTTCTAGATTTCATTACGTCACGTTTCAAGAAAGACCCTTGCGAAGCACGGGTTACCTGCTAGTGATGAATAATTCTAAAGTCTGATTTTTACGGTAATAATAGAGCTTTCTGTTTCTGTCCTATCGTCAGAAAAAATCCTAAATAAGCATAGAGCTTTCTGTCCTATCGTATCTTGACGTGTCGTCCCGGAATGTGAGTGTGAGCGCTGTTATCAGGTCTGGCTTCAACTGTCTACTACGTTGATGGAAAGATACATTTTTAAGATGTTCCATGTTTTTTAACGGGGTAGTATTATAGTCCACTAGACAGCTGATATATGATGAATAATTCTAAAGTCTGATTTTTACAGTAATGTTGGCGTTCAAAGAAGACTCCTTTTCCTTTCGTATCATCCTTAAAATGCAAAATTTTGAAAAACCGTATGTATACGTCGACGCACAATTTTAAAAATGAACATACCTGTCAAATTTCATAGAAATCTATTACCGCGTTTCGCCGTAAATGCGCAACATATAAAAATTCAAACATTTAAACATTAAGAGAAATGCCAAACCGTCGACTTGAATCTTAGACCTCACTTCGCTCGGTCAAAAAAATCCTAAATGAACATAGAGCTTTCTGTCCTATCGTACCTTGACGTGTCGTCCCGGAATGAGAGTGTAAGCGCTGTTATCAGGTCTGGCTGCAACTGTCTACTACGTTGATGGAAAGATACATTTTCAAGATTTTCCATGTTTTTTAACGGGTAGTATTATAGTCAACTGTCTACTAACGTTGATGGAAAGATACATTTTCAAGATTTTCGATGTTTTTTAACGGGTAGTATTATAGTCTACTAGACAGCTGATTTATGATGAATAATTCTATAGTCTGATTTTTACTTTAATATTGGCGTATGAAGGAGACTCCTTTCTCCTTTTATATTATCCTTGAAATGCAAAATTTCCAAAAACCTTGTATATACGTCGACGCGCAATTTAAAAAGATACCTGTAAAATCTCATGAAAATCTATTACCGCGATTCGCCGTAAATGCGCAACATGTTGAAGATTTGCCAAACCGTCGACTTGTAATCTTCGACATCACTTCGCTCGGTCAATAACTATAGATGTAACGAATGTGTTAGGTCGAGTTTGAATTAGTGCTATAACTTATAAGCTCCTGAGAACAGACGTCTATGCAACCCGCTTAACCTTTAACGAGCTATCAGAGAATAGTCATACATAATGATTGATTATGAGGCATAATAATATAGATGTAACGAATCTGTTTTGCCGTGTTTGAATCTGTGCTTTAACTTATAAGCTCCTGAGAACAGACGTCTATGCAATCCGCTTAACACGAAATCTGTCACTGCTCTGAAATCTGTAAGATCAGTGCCGGTCACACAAAAGCCGGTTGAATTATAATCGTTATTAATTCAACGGGAACCAATCAGATAAGTTATCTTTTCAAAAACACCTCTGATTGGTTCGTGATTTAATCCACGAGAACCAATCAGAGAAGTCGTCTTTTCAAAAGCGCCTTCTCTAATTGGTTCTCGGGGAATTAATCACTATTAAAATTTAATCTTTTGTGAAACCGGGCCTTTGCGAGATGGACACAATATGAGAGACTACCAGCGTCACATAGCTTCATAAAAACAACTATACTATAGGACTATCGGCTTGAGTTAACAGTGAATTTTGAAACATAAACTCCCTAAACTACGGATATCTTCTTATGCTATCTTTTCTCTATGGTAGCACCATAGGGAAACCAATCTATTATTGTATGCCTCATTATCAATCATCATGTATGAGTATTATTGAATGTGATAGCTCGTTAGAGAATAAGCACTATGCATTCATCTGCAACAAAAATAAACATTAGAACATAGGGTGCAAGGTATCTAGAATACATGTATACTAAGTACATTGATAGAGAGTACTAGTAGCTCTGTGAACAGTAGACCTCACGCAATTCTCCCATCCACAAATACCTGATGTCACCTGTTTGAAATGTTAACAAACTCAGTTCACGTTTCAATTTGTATTCCATATGATATAATTCATCCAGTTCCGTGATAATCTTTCCATCTGATGAAATTTAATTTTCCACAATCAAAAATATTATAATTTTTTCAGCATTATTTGATTCATTTGATTATTTTCAATCAACTATCAATTTAGTTTTTTCAAATGTGAGAATATTGATATTGATGGGCACGCATAATAATACCATGACTGCAGAACAAAAAAATATTGAAACCAGAGACCTTAAAGATGCATAACTCTTTAAGGCCTGATACATCGTGTTATATTCGTTAATACATAAAGAATAGAATAAGGATAGAGAAACAAAGAGACGAGAGTGAGTTGACAAACTGAGGAGTTGGTACCGACTTTGATTGAAACTATAGACCTTATAGAAATAGACACGGCTTCTCCAGAAGCCGTGCGTAATCCACGAGCTGATTGATTATGGATAATAATTTTCTATAGTCTGATTAATCCCATATTCACAGTGGATGATATAGTGATATCAGAGTATGAAGGAATTCCTTTTCTTTTCATATTATCTTAAAAAATGCAGAATTTCAAAAAACCTTGTGTATAAATCGACGCGCAGTTGAAAAAGGAATATTCCTGCCAAATCTCATCGAATTCTATCAACGCGTTTGGCCGTAATCGCGTTACATACAGACAGACAAAAGAGAATCCCAGTTAAAACATAGACCTCACTACGTTCGGTCAGTTACCTGTGCCAATCTTTGAGGCTCTGGATACAAGTTGATGTTCATGGTGGTGTTTTTGGCGAACGGGTCCCATCTGGTTTCGATGTGTGGTATCTCAAATTTGTCACTGATTGATTTGATTATACCACTGGTTGTCGCTGATTGAGGCCCAAAAATGGCGCCAATGTTCATCTCTTCATTAGCAAGTAGAGAGCAGACTGAAATTGAAAATATGCCCCCAATAAGAAGAATATTGGTAAATAGGAGGTATAAAGTTGAGTTTTATACAGCACATTTTATCACCCACGCAGAAATTATCAAGGTAAGCTTCTGAAATAAAAATAAAGACAGACAAAGCCCTACAATAATAAGTCTTTATAGAATAGATGAATAGTCTACATTCATGCAGTAGCTGTGACTCTGGTTTCTCATTTATGTTTTAGTCTTTCTAAAAAACATGATGACATCATATATTTACTGCCCATACACTGTCATAATCCCAAGCTGCGAGAAAAACAATCGTACTGAATCACACCTTTCAAGCTCAAGGATTATTCTGATAGCTCTTTTTTGCTGCTTGAGTATCTTGTCCAAATTATTTTTGGTTGTACTGCCATAGATACAAAGTCCATACGCCAAATGTGCATGAAATACTGCATGATATACCGATTTCAATGTCTGGACACTACAAACATTGGACATCTGCCTTAGAGCATAAAGACCTGTGGAAATCTTTTTCATAACATGGCTATGCCATGTGAGATTACAGTCCACTAATAATCCCAAAAACTTTGTACTCTTATTTGTTGCTATAATTTCATTATTCAATGCCACCCTAGGATATAGATTTTGGATCCTACTCTGCTTTGTCATAAATGGGATAACTATTAATTTATTCAAAATAAGATTATAGCAATTCAGATAATATTATTAATAAAGGCTATTCAATAGCAGATGAGATTTCCACATCCTGAACCGATCTACCAGAGAATACTATATTTGCATCATCGGCAGTAATATGTTTGTAAAATAAAAGTCCAGACGGAATTAGTTGCAATAACGTATGTAAAGCAGACGATTCCGTTAGTTGATGAGAAGTAAGCTTGCAATTCTTTCCCATATTTCACTTCCACTTTCCCCTTCAAATTCGCTTATATTGCTTTTTTTCATATTCCACTTTGCCCTTTTCACTTTTTACAAGATGTTTCATTTATTCCATTCCATTTTCACCCTGAAAAAGCTCAGAGAACTATGCCTCAGTCGCTGACATCGTTTGTTGTTCTTACCAATTCGCTTTTGAATGCGGACCCGGGACCTGGTGAAGCTATCGTTAGCTTCAATTATAATATTATTGAATCGTGATTTGGGTTATGTGGTGTTGATTTTTCGTGGATTGTAACGTTTTTAGAGTTTGTGTATTGTGCTGAATATACTGTATATTTCTCGATATTTATATATCTAAATGCCGCTTTAATATACTCTCATACCTATCGTGATATGATATTATTGAATCGTGATTTTGGTAATGTGGTGTTGATTTTTCGTGGATTGTAACGTTTAGAGAATTTGTGTATTGTACTGAATATACTGTATATTTCACGATATTTATATATCTAAATGCCGCTTTAATATACTCTCATACCTATCGTATGATATGATATTATTGAATCGTGATTTTGGTAATGTGGTGTTGATTTTTCGTGGATTGTAACGTTTTGAGAATTTGTGTATTGTACTGAATATACTGTATATTTCTCGACATATATGCAGCTTTAATATGATAAAGACTATTATACCAATGAATCACTGGTATATTCTCGATCTTCGATTTTCAACAGGTGAACTCAAGACAAAAAATCTGGTGTGGCGCACTCACACAACTTTCCTTGCCGTTATGAAAATTGATCAACTGACGCTAGTGTTCCCGCGCACCTAAATTAGTCTACTATTCGTAGATCAAAGCCAGCTGGTGACAGGACAATAACGCTGCAGACACATGAAGTCTGCTATCTGTTCATAGTGAATGATTTAATAGAATCAACACTTGCCAACAGTTTACAAATTGAATAATCTTATTTTCTCGAACTTCGAGCTTATTTCCAATTTTAGGTGAAAATGTTACTGGACATTAATTTTAGAGATTTTCATGCCCATCTTTTCCACTTGGAATTTTTTGTTTTAATTGTATCTGAAGCCTGATAATTGGGAATCTAAAATCAAACTTTGCATAGATGGGGTGGAGCTCCTGAAATTTTTACAGATATGGGACTAGTGGCAGTTGATAGAGCTTATCAATAACTTTTTTAGGTATAAATTTGATCAAAATCGTTGGAGCCGTTTTCGAGAAAATCGCGAAAAACCCTGTTTTTGACAACATTTTCGCCATTTCAGCCGCTATCTTGAATTGAATTTTATCGAAATTGTTCGTGTCAGATCCTTATAGGGGAAGGACCTTAAGTTCCTAATTCCAAGTCATTCCGTTAATTTAGAGATGAGATATCGTGTACACAGACGCACATACACTCATACACACACACACACACACACACACACACACACACACACACACACACATACAGACCAATACCCAAAAACCACTTTTTTGGACTCAGGGGACCTTGAAACGTATAGAAATATGGAAATTGGGGTACCTTAATTTTTTCGGAAAGCAATACTTTCCTTACCTATGGTAATAGGGCAAGGAAATAAAATGTATGACATGACGACTGCTTTTGGAAGGCGGGGTGCGTCATTGGGCCTGGGTGGGGCAACCCTCCATAGTGGCATCATTGAGAGAATACCTGGATACGGTAGTTTATCACAGTAGAGGCCTATAAACTCTAGAAAATTGCGAAATTTTACAAATATGAATAACTAACAAAAACACGGTCCTTTCCTAACAATGTTATCGTAGCTAAATTCAAGATAAATTATAGAGGGTTGCCCTACCCTCTGTTACCCGTTGAAAGGAAGGCATATTAAATTATTTTCAGGTCTTATTAGACCACTAAAAATTCCAGTTGTCACTTTTTCTCACTCTTATAATGATCTTAACAATTATATTAAACAAGATTATGCAATTTAAATCTTGAAAAAAGTCTACCGAACAGCCTTGAGCAGAATCCACACCTACATGTTATCGTTAATTGACTACATGATAATTTAACTACATCACTACTACGTGATTTGACTGCATGATAGTTTAATTCACGAAGAGAGTAATCCTACCCTCTGTTACCCGTTGAAAGGATGGCATAATGAATATTGATTGATACTTACTGCGTTTACTGATGTTGAAGCTGTCATACTGGCTGACTTCCTCGATATGCGCTACTAGCGTGGTGGCGTTCAATATTCGTTTGATGTTTGTCAGCTCGATTGCCATCCTAAACGCAACCTGTTCTTCCTTCTCGTCCGGTTGAAACAAGCCAACTGCAAATTGAATAATATTTCAATTTCTTAAATTTTCTTCATTCAATTCAAATTGATGAACCACAAAAATCAAATAAAATATTGCTCTCTAATCTCTAATTTATGTTCCCTAGAGGCTACCCTGTGTGGGGACACTTCAACAGAATTAAACAATAAGAAACTTATGGTAGAAGGGATATTGGCAGACCTATAAAGAGTTAGTGAGTGAAGTGAATGGCTCTTGAAGAGTTTTGTTGCGCTGAAATAGAAGATAGTTTCAATTATTTCAGTAGCCCTAGAAAGGAAAGTGAGTAAAGTAATAATAATTATAGAAATCTGGTGTGGTGCACTCAACAACTTTCCTTGCCGTTATGGAAATTGATCAACTGACGCTAGTATTCCCGCGCATCTCAAGTCTACTTCTCTAAGATCTGAGCCAGCTGGTGACAAGACAATAACACTGGAGACACACGAAGTCTGCTATGTCTTCATAATGAGTGATTCAATAGAATCAACAGATGCCAACAGTTTTCAATTGAAATAATAACATTTTCTCGAATTTCGAGCTTATTTTCAATTTTAAGTGAAAATGTTACAAAACATTAATTGTAGAGATTTTCATGCTTAATCTTTTCCATTTAGAATTTTTTGTTTAAATTGTATCTGAAGCCTGATACTTGAGAATCCAAAATTAAACTTTGCGTAGATGGGGCGGAGCTCCTGGAATGTTTACAGATATGAGACTTGTGGCAGTTGATAGAGCTTATCAATGACTATTTTACGTATAAATTTGATCAAAATCGCTGGAGCCGTTTTTGAGAAAATCGCGAAAAACCCTGTTTTTGAGAACAATTTATCCATTTTAGCCGCCATCTTGAATTGCATTTGATCGAAATAGTTCGTGTCGGATCCTTATAATGTAAGGACCTTAAGTTCCAAATTTCAAGTCATTCCGTTAATCGGGAGATGAGATATCGTGTACACAGACGCACATACACTCATACACACACACACACACACACCACACACACACACACACACACACACACACAACACACACACACACACACACACACACACACACACACACCACACCACACACACACACACACCACACACACACACACACACACACACACACCACCACACACACACACACACACACACAACACACACACACACCACACACACACCACACACACACACACACACACACACACACACACACACACACACCACACACACCACACACACACACCACACACACACACACACACACACACACACACACACACACACACACACACACCACACACACACACACACACACACACACATACACACACACACACACATACACATACAGACCAATACCCAAAAACCACTTTTTTGGACTCAGGGGACCTTGAAACGTGTATAGAAATTTAGAAATTGGGGTACCTTAACTTTTTTCGGAAAGCAATACTTTCCTTACCTATGGTAATAGGGCAAGGAAAGTAAAAATGATAGTTTAGTAAGTTTTATTCTCATTTTCATTACTTTTCCATTATTATTATGTCTCCATATTCAAGAAAATAATTTGTAAATATTGATGACTCAATTATAAATTCTATTAGATTGAACATAACAATTAGATTGGGCAATTGCCTGTTTCTCTTTCCAAATATCGTGTTTGTGACTGTTCTAATAAATAAATAACTTGACAAACACGATAATGTGATCAATTTCAACTATCCAATATGGTAGAATTTCTAAGGACAGCAAAAAATCGTACGTCCAGAAATCTATGTGTGTGTGACTGGCTTATAAAAGGATGAAAAAGAGCTATGGTACAGTGGTAAACATAATAATACTATGTTAAGCTCGGAATGTTTATTTACAAATCAGTTCGTTTGCCATAAATCCGTCTACGCTTCATCAAGCTAAACCTGTAATGTTACAGCCGACACATTTTTCACTGTATTGACTTGCCTTCAATTTCTTCCTAATCCATCGACTTCATTTCTTTGAAGATTACAACATTGAAAATCAAAAACATGTAAAACATTGATATCAGGAAAAATACAGCTCATCTTTTTAAAAGATTAGTGAATAGTGAGGTCCACGTTACAATGGTAGTATTTGATAAACATTGGTGTTGCTGTCCTCCCCTGTCCTTGTCTATTGTCACAAAGTGTTTTGTGATGAAGGAAAGAGAGTCAAACCGCATGACAATATGGGATTTTGAACTGAAAAGAAGGAGTGTATCTGATACGCATTCAGACTCTTTTTCGTTTCTTTGGAGATAATAGCTGAAGAGAAGCAGCTCGGAAATCATTGATGACACCATCATTCGACAAAGCAGATATCGCTATCCTTTTCTACCTCGGCAACAACGCCAGTTTTACTTTTTTTAATTTGAAAATATTATTAATTAACAAGATATCCAATATCAATCAAGAAAGTATATGATTAGATTATTGAAAGATATACTATTTTCTTGGCGGACAAAAATTAATAATCGATTATTATCAACAAGATTCAACAGATTTGATATTACGAGTACATTATAAGATACCAGTAATCAGCTATTCTCTATATAGAAGGCAGTGGTAGGACAGAGAATTGGGAAAACTGTTATCCTATCTTTCTCCTCTGTCATTATAACGTGTACCTTGCTATTATAGATCTGATTATCCAGTTTTTCAAATGGAAATTAGTTATTGATTAATTCATACTTATATTTGACCGAGCGAAGTGAGGTTCAAGATTCAAGTCGACGGTTTGGCATTTTTCTTAATGTTTAAATGTTTTTATGTTGCGCATTTACGGCGAAACGCGGTAATAGATTTTCATGAAATTTGACAGGTATGTTCCTTTTTAAATTGCACGTCGACGTATATACAAGGTTTTTGAAAATTTTGCATTTCAAGGAAAAAGGAGCTTCCTTCATACGTCAATATTAGAGTAAAAATCAGACTATAGAATTATTCATCATAAATCAGCTGTCGAGTTGACTATAAATCGCATGCCATGACGCATGCAATTCAATATCTTAATGTAACTTGGTAAAAAATTAGCAGCTGTGTAGACTACAAATTGCATGCCTCATTGAATGCAATTTTTATGCACTATTAAATAGGATGCAAAGAACTTATAACAGCTCGTCTGGGCGCCTGGTTTTCTCGCGCTAAATTCCGGAAAGCGTTATATTTATGATAATTAAATCTTGTGTAAGCATGATCTGATCAAATAAATAGTTAGTGTATCAGTGTGGATGTGCTTATGGTTTGGGACGTCGTTATAACTGCGCGAGGTTTACTGTTCACAGAACTACTAGTTATAAATGTATTAGTTATTATAGAGCACTCATCTGTTGAATGGCAATATGCATCTGAATCTGACAAGAGTCAATCATATAAACAGTACTCAAATCTGTGATGCATACAAGTATACAAGTTCTCTACCCTACTGCTATTGCGATCTAGTGGTCGAATTCAGAAACATCACGGATTGTAGTCAACCAATCAAGAGTCAGGTAGGCGGAGTCAACATGCGTAGGCCTACATGTTATCGCTTCTGATTGGTCTTCTCCCTCCACCTCCAAAAAACATTCAAGCGTATTGAGACTTGTTTGGTATTAACCAGACACGGTTTTAATAAATCTATGGCTAATGATTTTTCTAAATTAATTTAAATCTACGGTTTATGATTCTGTAGTAGAGTAACTAGATATAGACATAGAGACAATATAGCTTAAGAATTTTGGTCTATCTTTTCTCTGTGATATTGATAACCTATATTGGTTACTTTTATAATGATATTCCAACCATTCTACTTCCGCTGTTTAGTCTATGATAGATAGCTGACAATCATACAAACTATAGGTTGAGTGGTAGGGGAGATAAACTTCATGAATCCGTCTAATAGAGAGTATTTTCATTGAATTTAATTCATATGAATACAACCATTTATGAGTACCATTCAACAATCATATGTGTTATACATTTATATACTAGTAGCTCTGTGAACAATAGACCTCACGCAGTTTTCTCATACACAAGTATCTGATGTCACCTGTTTGAAATGTTAACAAACTCAGTTCACGTTTGAATTTGAATTCCATATATATGATATAATTCATCCAGTTCCGTGATAATCTTTCCATCTGATGGAAATATTTTAAATAAATGTTTCACAATCAAGAATATTATAATCTCTCCAGCATTGTTTTAGTTCATTTAGTTTCGTTTATTTTTAATTTTAAATTAGTTTTTTCAAATGTGAGAATATTGATACTGATAGGCACGCATAATATTAATACCATGACTGCAAAACATAATATTGAAACCAAAGACCTTAAAGATGCAAACCTCTTTAATGTATTTGATTGAAACTGTAGACCTTATAGAAATAGACACGGCTTCTCCAGAGCATCTGCTCAATCCACTTGTCAGCTGATTGATTATGAATAATTCTATAGTCTGATTAATCCTATCTTCAGAGTAGATGTTATATAAAGTGATATCAGAGTATGGAGGAATTCCTTTTCTTTCCATATTATCCTTAAAATGCAAAATTCCAAAAAAAACCTTGTGTATACATCGACACGCAGTTGAAAAAGGAATATTCCTGCCAAATTTCATCGCATTCTATCAACGCGTTTAGCCGTAATCGCGTTACATACAGACAGACAAAAGAAAATTCAAGTTATAACATAGACCTCACTACGTTCGGTCAATTACATACCGATAGTGACTTCCATGTTATTGTTTTCCTCCTGTCCATGAGCGATTATAGTCGCTAACGCTAAGACGAGACACCATCTCGGCAGCATGGTGGATGAACGTCCAGTTTGTCGTTTCACTTCACATCGTCTACTGACGTTCAATCACACTCACACACGCTGTGATCACGCTCACATACGCGCACGCACCCGCCAACGCGCCTAGAATAGTCTGGGCTAACAGCCAGCCTCGCAACTGTGACTCTCTCTCCACTCAAAAAAGCCTCTAAAAATATTAAATCATTACCATACTCGAGTATTATTTTCATACTGATGATCACGAGGCTCCAGATCACACATCTTGGTCTTGCTAAGCCTTCCACAATGATTAAAGTTGTTGTTAATTTAGTTTTAGCGTCAGCTACAATGAGTAATTTCAATGTTCAAACAGGGAAAAGTTAATCTGGATTCCCGTACAACAGTAACAGTGACAGTAAAAATAAAATAGGAATAATTCCTATAAGCTCTACTTTCCTATTCCTTTAAATTATTCCTTTCAGGCTGAGAGCGTGTATGAATACTCCCATTGGAACCTAGGGGAATAATATTTTATATGTTGTTCACTGTAACTGTTTTTTGAGAATCAAACTTTACTTGCATTCAACTTCGTGCAGTTATAAAGCCTATGATACGTATTAATATCCACATCTGGACTTGAAGTTCTCAGAAAAATCAGAAGCTTCAATAGTAAAAATCACAGTTAGGCTAGGCACACACCAGTTAGTCAAGACAAGACAAGACACGTTCAGTCACAATACTTCACATAGTTGCTTATGGAGACATGTCTAATTGCAATGACTAATCGGTGTGTGTTGCTTCATTTGCTTCAATGTGGTGTGTGTGGTACATTTATCTGAATACTGAACCGTATAACATTTTCATAGGTCTAAATAGTCTTCTTCAAGTGGGGCTTACAGTCAACAGTAGATTTATAAATTATTAATAAAAAATATTATAAATTCTATTAATGATTTGATTTGCCGAAATGTCTCTTTCACCCCTTCTTGATTCATGATTTTCAATGTAAACTCATCGATTTTTCTTGATGCCAGTTCTTGAAATATCAATATAGATAACAAGTTTTTTCTGTATCACTGTAAAATAAATGTGTTCCCTTCAGAGAATATAATCCCTTGCTGAGTTTGTTTATAAACTCAAGCTATACAATAAATATATCCCCTTACGAGAATATGATATCTTGCTGAGTTTGTTCATAAGTTTCAGGCCTTGACATAAGTAATGGGAGAATGGAGATGAGAGAAACCAACTTTATAGAGCTGAATGAATGAAGTTTTCAGGTAACTTTCTGGTACCATCGAAAAGTGACCTTGAATCTCATGAATAATTATGGTTATATATGAATAATTTCAGCTATGATGGTTGGTGAATTTAGTTTCAAGCAGCCAATCTCTCAACAAATGAACCAAGGGCACATCAATTACATCTAACCACTCGCTAACCGATGTAGGCCTATCAATCGCTCCCCCAACATCCGCTGAAAACAAAGTCTAGGAAGTATTGAATAGTCAATACTGTTCTAGAGAAAACTTCTCAAACCTTATAGAGCAATAAAAGAATTGGTTGATCTAAATACTTTGGCCACAAAGTTATGAAACATCATTAGCGGGGTGGGGTCTTATGTTGTGTAATAAATTGGGGGGATTGTTGAGGGGTAGGAGAGGTAAGGGTTAGCATCGATTTACAGTAGCAGGGACCCCGAGACCCCCGAGATGCGGTCATTCGACTTTTTTTGTGTCACGATTTCAGCGAAAAGTGTGTCAGAAGAAAATTGAACCGACCGCGGCGTCGACAAATAATAGTGCCACAAGTCGACGCATGCGCAGAAGGCTGCTCGCAGGTCGATAAGCGGCATGCAAATGCCCGCACTTCGCCAGTAATCAAAAGTACGGCCAAAGTGCAGGAAGCTTGTGCGCGAATGTGCGCGTGCGTAGTACGGTCAACTAAGTTTATGTCGCGTGTGTATTCGGTTTCCACGTTGCTAATAGTTCAAACTCGCCTGAAAAAACTCAAATAACTTTTTTCTGAATACCTAAACAAAGTTTAAAAATAGTGAAATGGGTTAGAAAGTATTTGTTTTCCCAAGAAAGTGGTGATAAATGAGACTAAGTGTATGTTGTGTATGAGTGTGAGTGAATATGGGACATTCATATTTTTCCAAGAATCCTAATTCGAATGTGTTTGTTTACTTGTGTTCTCTTGAATAGTGTCTAATTATCTGGTGTGAGTGTGTATTGATCAATATTAAGCCTCTTAGTACTGGCTGGTATGTGAAATATAAATATCTTCCACTGAAAAATGTCAAGTGAATAGCTTCTTGAGATTACTGTCGAATTGAAAATTCAAATTGGGAGAGTTTAGAAGGAATATACATTGGCCTGAGTTGATCTGAGAATTTCTGGAGTTCTAAATAGATATAACTCAGTTTAATCCTCTGTTTTTAGTGCAATTTACCAACAATCTTTCCACAGAAGATTTCTCAAGAGGTTGCAACTTGCAAACACATTTGCAACTTTCTCGATGAAATGATTAGTAACTTTAAACAACATTGAACGTTACTATATTCAGTTTTCATTCAATTTCATTGTGACAAACATTTTAACTCGTGATTCAAGTGTACGGAACGTACCTACCGTTGACTTCAATCAAAATAAAACTCAATTTTTAGTCATCAAAGTAGTTGAAACATCTACTTTTATTTCCTGTTGTTTAGAAAAGCTTTCAAGAAACAAGACTAAGGGTAAGATACATACTTTCATTGAGAATATTCATAATCATCTTGATAATGTACTTATTGTATAAATTAATGAATAAATCTACCTGTCTGATTTGAAGAACTAATTCCACGGTGCCGCCTAACATAATCAACCCATCATTTATCGTTATTTTACCGTTGATCATCATCATTAATTTATGGATAATTATTAAAAGTAGAATTATCACAGAAAACAAGAATTGAATATAATGGAATATTTATTTGAGTTATTTGAGGTATTTAGGTGATTGAGTATTTGAGGAATATGGACGAATTCAATGATACTGTGTAGTGTAAAAGTATTATCGATCGAATTCAGTATGAATCAAGTAATGACTTGACAAGATGTTATTCTTATTTGTTTCACAAGAATGAAGGAAAACGAATCAATGAATGTGTTTGAAAGGACATAATATTATTGTGAGGAATACCTCCCATACTGTGGTACGATACTAGTGATTTTTGAAGGTTGAAACTAGTCAGAATGGAGAGTTTAAAAACCCAGTACCCACCCAACATCGCAGAGCCGAGGGCTTTCGAAGTGCAGAGCGCCAAGGAAGACAAGCGGAGACGTTCGGTATCCACGCCGGTTCCACCGCGACAGAACCGGCCCAATAGCACAGGCAAAATGCTGGAGCTGACGCCACTATGGGATCAGTTGCAGCGATACAATCGCCTCCCGCAAAACGTGGAGGCCGTGAAGGTGTTCTCTGAACTCGCGCTCCGGCTGGAGGATCCTGAATGGGAGGTCCGGCTCCACGCACTCCGCGTGCTCGTAGATCTCCTCCCAGCTGTCGCTGGAGCCAACAGTGACGACATCGACGCCCTAATGATACCCGTCGTCCTGACTGCAGTCATCAACAACCTGGGACATACTTCACCTTCAGTACGTAAAGGCACTCTGGAGGTTTTGGGAATCTACATCAAACACAGTGCGGATTCCGAGTATGTTCTCAGGTGCATCGTCAGTCAAGGACTTGAGTCACCTGCTGCCAGTGGAAACCTAACTATGAGTGTGATCAACGGTCTCCCCCACCTTCTACAACAGACCATCCGAAAAGACAAAACTTCCAACAGACAATCCATCTCCCATCAAAGTCTAGTCCATTTGGTGACAGCGTTATCCAAAAAACTACTCCAATCCAACTGTCAAAAACAGGCTGTCAACTCCCTCATGGCGATCAAAGAACTGGTTGGTGAGAACCGGTTCTATCACCTGTTAGAAAGCTACTACCCTCAAGTGAAGAGGGACCTCGAGGTGCTGTGTAAAGTGTATGAGATTCGTGCAAACAATTCTAACATCAATGACTCGGGTATTGATCTCCAAGGCAGTGTTGAGAACTCCCCAGCTTCCATCCAGAAAGATAAGGATACAATTGAGGAGGATGACTGGAGTGAAACCATGACCATGTCACCGGTGGATGGGGGAATGTCTCCCAAAACCCGTCTGGAACTCAACCAGACACCAATTCTGGATGATGAGTCGGTGGACACCATGAGGTACAATGCGACACCACGATCACAGGAGGAGGCACCACGGTTCAATGAAACACCACGGTCGATGGATACTTCCCAATACTTGGATACACCACGATCTCAGGACACTATCACCACACATGAGACACAAACACCAAGATGTAGCCAAGAGGTTTCCAGGACACAAGAGAACAAAGATGCAGTAGTTGAGAGGAGGGATCACCCGTTCGGACAATTGGCAGTCAAAGTAACTGAGGATGAGGAGGAGGAGGTTGATGATGAAGAGGAAGAGGAAGAAGGTGATGAGGAGGAAGAGGAGGATGAGGATTATGAAGAGGATGTGAAGAGTGAATTGAATTTCAATGAGCAAGAACATGATGATGATAACGATGTAGCAGTCAAGAAAACTAGCTCGTCTGGTTCTCAGAACAAACAATCTGATATTGAGAGGTATTTTGGGGAATGTACGGGAAGTTTTGATGCAGCGGGTAAAGTAGTGATGGAAACGGAGATAAAGTTTGATGAGGATACAGCGATCACAATGACTATCTTGGAGGAGAAAGAGATAGAGAGGAGGAAGAGGATTGCAGAGGAAAATAGTGGGAGTTCGGTTGTGGGGAAGGAGAAGACTGGTAAGGAAGAAGGGGAGTGACGAGTAAGGATTCTGATAGGTTTATAAATGATTTTGTTATGAAGGTTTTGGAGGATGAGGAGGCGGAGCTGGAAGGTAAGAAGGTTCAAAGGAGAGTCAGGTTTGGGGGCGAAGTGATAAAGCTGAGGACTCCTGACAGTGATATCACCATAGAGGTGGCTCAGAGTGACAGCTCTGGTGACCAAGGAGGTGGAAATAAGGGAAGTAATGATGGGAGAATCCTAGAGAGCACAGATGAGAGTACAGGAGGTGACAGCTCACCAAAACAGCCACCGAAAAGTGATGAGAAGTTCTCGCAGGATTGTGGAGGCGGACAGGAGAGGAGGCCGAGGTCGTCGCACATTCCACTGCCGATCGTGCCAGCCACTCACCGGCCGCAGGATCCGCGTCGGAAGCGGCGGCAGAGATCAAAATCGCCAGCGGATCCGTTCGACTTTTCCATTCCGAACTGTGATGGCGGCGAGTCTCTGACTTCGAGCTCTGAGGGCGAGCAACAGTGTCGACTGGCTGAGTCGCGGATACCCAGGGACGAGTGGCATCGACTGGGGTTCATCGACGGATCAGTCATGGACAACATTCTCAACAAGGTGAGACACTAAATCAAATTGAAATTTCTCTCAATATATTGGAATAATTCTGCAATAAAACGTACTATCAGTAGGTAGTTGATTAAATAGTAGATTGTGCATTCTAATGAACTATAACATAGTACATTATCTTTTCAATTTTATTGACCTATTATTACCAAATGTAAGGAAAGTATTTCTTTCTAAAAAATATTAAGATACCCCAACTTCTTAGTTTCTATACGTTTCAAGATCCTTTGAGTTCAAAAATGTGGTTTTTGGATATTGGTCTGTATGTGTGTGTGTGTGTATGAGTGTATGTATGTCTGTGTACAAGATTTCTCATCTCCCAATCAACGGAATGACTTGAAATTTGAAACTTGAGGTCCTAACACTATAAGGATCCGACACAAACAATTTCGATCAAATGCAATTGATTTGATCAAAATCATACCTAAAATAGTATTTGATGAGCTCCATCAACTGCCACAAGTCCCATACCTGTAAAAATTTCAGGAGCTCCGCCTCATCTATGCGAGTTTTGATTTTAGATTCCCAATTATCAGGCTTCAGAAACAATTTAAACGGAAAATTTCAAATGGAAAAGATTGAGCATGAAAATCTCCACAAATTAATGTCCAGTAACATTTTCACTTGAAGTTAAAAAAAATACGCTCGAAATTCGAGAAAATGTGATTCTTCAAATGCAAACTTAATGAGAGAGGTAACTGTTGATTCTATTGAATCATTCACTGGAAGAGATAGCAGAATAATTGTCTATTGACCTTTTCAGGTGATCAATTTTACTTTCCTTGCCCTATTACCATAGGCAAGGAAAGTATTGCTTTCCGAAAAAAATTAAGGTACCCCAATTTCTAAATTTCTATACGTTTCAAGGTCCCCTGAGTCCAAAAAAGTGGTTTTTGGGTATTGGTCTGTATGTGTGTGTGTATGAGTGTATGTGAGTCTGTGTACACGATATCTCATCTCCCAATTAACGGAATGACTTGAAATTTGGAACTTAAGGTCCTTACACTATAAGGATACGATACAAACAATTTCGATCAAATGCGATTCAAGATGGCGGCTAAAATGGCGAAAATTTTGTCAAAAACAGGGTTTTCGCGATTTTCTTGAAAACAGCTCCAACGATTTCGATTAAAGTTATACCTAGAATAGTCATCGATAAGCTCTATCAACTGCAACAAGTCCCATATCTGTAAAAATTTCAGGAGCTCCGCCCCATCTATGCAAAGTTTGATTTTAGATTCTCAATTATCAGGCTCGAGATAGGTACAATTTAAACAAAAAATTTCGAATGGAAAAGATTGAGCATAAAAATCTCTACAATCAATGTTTAGTGAAATTTTCACGTAAAATTGGGAATAAGCTCGAAATTCGAGAAAATGTGTTTATTCAATAATGCAAACGGTTGGCAACTGTTGATTCTATTAAATCATTCACTATGAAGAGATAGCAGACTTCGTGTGTCTCCAGCGTTATTGTCCTGTCACCAGCTGGCAGATCTTTGAATAGTAGACTTGAGATGCGCGTGTACACTAGCGTCAGGTGATAAATAACGGCAAGGAAAGTTGTGTGAGTGCGCCACACCAGATTTTTTAATTATATTTTCGAAAACTCGACTCTTACGCCGGAGACACTCAAAGCGGTTTTTGCCGAAATTTGCATAACTGCAAGGAAAGTTGTGTGAGTGCGCCACACCAGATTTTTTTTATTTCTACAGTACATTATGTATGCACTGTACTGTTGAACGTATATGCTATGCTCTTTGTCTATCATAGAATAAAACTCTCTTATCATTGTATAAGTTTTCTCTGATACTATGTATGATACTATGTTTTCTCTGATACTATTTACTATGTTATAATACTATTAAATGTGTACGTAATGATTACCTACAATAATAGGTAATAATTATTATGGATTGAGTTTGAGAGATGAAGTTTTGTGGTAAACCTGTTGATTCAATCTCATTGAATCCCATTGATTCTACGTTTTTGTGAATGAATAAGAAGTGCTTTCTACTATACAATATACTTTTATACCAAACTCATTCTCAATAGTTTGGAATCAATGAAACAATCAGTTGGTAGTCGATTTAATAGTACATTGTGCATTCTTTTTTAGTATTAATATTTCTAGCGTCTATAATAATAATAATATTATGGATTGAGGAAAACAGTTTTGTGGTAAACCTGTTGATTCTCTCCCAATCATTTATTTGATTATACGTTTCTGTAAATGAATAAGTAATGCTTTCTTCTATATAACATACTAGCAGGAAACACGTGCTCTATTTTATGGTCTATTTTAAACCCTGACAGATTGAAAACTTGACGTAATGAAATCTTGAAGAATCGAAAATAGGCCTATAACTAACCTCGGTTGATTAAAAATCGATATGCGAAATTACAAGTTAATCAGTCCAGTAGTTCAGACGTGATGATGCGTCATACATAATTTATACCCTACTTTGTATTCATAATCTATATATATAAAAGCGAAATGGCACTCACTGACTGACTGACTGACTGACTCACTCACTCGCAGAACTAAAAATCTACCGGACCAAAAACGTTCAAATTTGGTAGGTATGTTCAGTTGGCCCTTTAGAGGCGCACTAAGAAATCTCTTCGCGATATTTTAACTCTAAGGGTAGTTTTTAAGAGTTTAAAGTTCGTCTTTTAGCATGTATATTCTTCTTATTCCAATATCTTAATATTATAATTGAAATGTCCATACCATATTATGTTAATATAGAACTATAATCTAGAGAGAGTGCCTCTTCGAAACAGTTGTTGTGGTAACTAAATTAAAAATTCTGTCAGGTTGGCATTAAGTTGAGTTGACTTTGTTAGGTTGGCACCAAGTTGAAGATTGAAATGCATTTATCCAGGACCTCCTAAATACCAATTTATCCAGTACCTCCTAAATACCTATTTAGGAGGTCCTGATTTATCGCGGAAAAATTGATTGGGTACTGCTACTTCAATCAGAGCTATTCCTGGGAAAATTATATGACTAGCCGTCAGGCTCGCTACGCTCGCCATATCCGTTTAGCCAGACGTTTAGTCTGGACCCCCGACTGGATCGTCCTAACATATGATAAAAATATGACATAGCATTTCAAATTTGGTAGATGTGTTCAGTTGGCCCTTTGGAGGCGCAATAAGAACGGATTTGGAAAAATTTACAAAGATACGCCCAAAATCTGCGTTTTCTCAGCTTCAGCGAGAACAAATAAACAGAAAATGTTCAAATTTACTACAGAAGCTCAGCTGGGGTGCAATAATGTTGTGTTAGGAGTAATTTGAAATAACGCCAAAGGTACGCCCAAAATCTGCGTTTTCCAGCGTTTTTTGCGCTTTCTCAGCTTTATCGAGAACAAATGAACAGAAAATGTTCAAATTCACTACAGAAGCTCAGCTGGGGTGCAATAATGTTGTTTTAGAAGGAATTTGAAATAATGCCAAAGATACGCCCAAAATTAGCGTTTTCTCAGCTTTTCTGCGTTTCCTCACCTTTTTCAATAATTAATGGTAATCTATTAAACAAATTCAGTACACAGGCTTAGCTGAGGTGGAAGAATTTTGTTCGCCAAAGATACGCCGATATAGTAACAGATGTTTTTCGAGATCAAATTGACATACAGTAATACTTTCAAATTCGGTACAGAGGTTCCGCTGATGTCTACATGCAGGCGAGCGAAGCGAGCCCGCTGATCTCATTTTTGGATAATCCAGTCGGGGGTCCAGAATTCGGTACAGAGGTTCCGCTGAGGTCAACATGCAGGCGAGCGAATCGAGCCCGCTGATCTCATTTTTGGACGATCCAGTCGGGTCCAGGGGGCGGAGCCCCCTGGCTAGACGGATACGGCGAGCGAAGCGAGCCTGACGGCTAGAAATTTTATGAAGTAATTTATAGTAGCCTGCTTTCATAATACAGTTTAATGTATATTATACATGGATTTCAACAATATACAATATACATATACAAAACTTGAAGAAGGTTCCTCATATGGGCAAAGCCTGTGACAAATGAATAAGAATAGTCATTTATAATAATTTTGATGAATGAAATAATCACGTAAACATTTTTTGCAGTGGATTCATTTTTGTTGTCCGTGTTGTACAGTACCTAAATAGGGAATTTCGCTCCACACTGTTAATCCGATCTCTGAATCTTGTATGAATAATAAGTGTAATCATTAGTGAGATGCCGTCAACATTGTTGAAATGTCATGGTGCAAATTGAGAATAGTGATGAGGAGTTCGTGCCATTATTCATAATGGGGCACATTGCGTGCAGCATGTCAGTGTTGCAGTGACCTCTGCAGTATCATTCCTACATTTCAATATAGAGGCTCATTCAAATTTCCCTTTCTCGCTGAAGAAAAGCAGGCAACTCTTGTTTTCCACATTCAACAATTTCATAAAATTGAATTTCCTCATTCACATTTGAACCTTATATCTTTGGACGAAACTTCATCGCCCAAATTTGGAAGAAAAGGGACTACCTTATTATTTTATCTACCAATGTTACTACATCAGTGTCATTTGTATTTTAAATAAATGGAATGTGTCACCAGGTCATATGGGACATGTATCTTCTTCTATAAAAGCGAAATGGCACTCACTCACTAACTGACTGACTGACTCACTCACTCACTCGCAGAACTAAAAATCTACCGGACCAAAAACGTTCAAATTTGGTGGGTATGTTCAGTTGGCCCTTTAGAGGCGCACTAAGAAATCTTTTGGCAATATTTTAACTCTGAGGGTGGTTTTTAAGGGTTTAAAGTTCGTATTTTAGCATGTATATCCTTCTTATTCTTTTAATTATAATATTGAAAAATGTCCATACCATATGTTAATATAGAACTATAATCTAGAGAGAGACGAGTACCACTTCGAACAGTTGTTAACTGGTAACTAAATTAATAATTTTGTCAGGTTGGCATTAAGTTGAGTTGACTTTGTTAGGTTGGCACCAAGTTGAAGATTGACATTTATCGCGGAAAAATTGATTGGGCACTGCTACTTCAATCCTGGGAATATTATATTACTAGCCGTCAGGCTCGCTTCGCTCGCCATATCCGTTTAGCCAGACGTTCAGTCTGGACCCCCAACTGGATCGTCCTAACATATGATAAAAATGCTCAAATGAAAAATGCAGGCGAGCGGAGTGAGCCTGCTGACCTCATTCTTGGACGATCCAGTCGGGGGTCCAGGGGGCGGAGCCCCCTGGCTAGACGGATATGGCGAGCGAAGCGAGCCTGACGGCTAGTATAATAATATGAATGAATACAAATGAATGAAATATTACAGTCATTCTATGCTTGGACGTGGATGATGGAAGGACTATTCAGAGATACAACTGAATATTGACTGTAAGATTTTTTTCCACCTACACAAAGACCGTCCATTTTGCATTTTTGAAATTGAAATTGAAATTTATTCACAATTCACAACACAAATTTATTCATTTAGGATGAACTTACTATACTGAGGTCCACATTATAATGGCAGTGTTTGATTAGCAATGGTATTGCTATCCTTGTCTATCATTCAACAGAGCGGATAGCGCTATCTCTTTCTCGCTTTGCTCTGTTGCCAAATCGTCTTTCAACAATGTAGAATCAATAACTAATTAACAAAATATTTTATCTTGATTATGAAAATTCATTATGAAATTATTGAAAAATATAATTTCTTGCTTAATAAAATATAATTGATTATTTTAAATAAGAATGAACCGTTAATATTACATCAATAAACCTGTATCAGCTACCGTCTATAGAAGGCATTGGCTAGACAGAGGATCGGAAACGTTTTCCTCCTTTCTCTCTCCACTGCCATTATAACGTGGACCTTACTATAGACATAAATTCGAATACATTTTCATATAGTAATAGTAATAATATCGAGTGACCTGGCTGGCTCAGGTCTGGTTTCAGAGTTTTCAGGTCACAACTGATCAAATTCAGGGCATCTGACATGACCAAACGACTGCCATTTAGGCAGCCGGGACCGACAGTTCACATGAAACCTCACCACGTAGGGCCACCATGCCAGATTTCAGTCTCCTTATCATGATGTTAATCCATGCAACTCAATTGATTTTCATCTGAAATCTCATTTTCAAAATCTATTCATCCTTTATTTATCTATTTATTCAGTGATGTACAATCATTACACTTATATGAGAAGGCACAACAGGCGTATGCCCAAAACTGTCCCTTCTCAAATTTTTACCACAGTCCAAATTAAATTGTAGGTAGGGATATTAAGGCTACTATCCTATTATATTAAACGAGCAATTTCTGTATATATTATTATATTTGGTTATTTATATTCATTTTTATATTTGGTTATTTATATTTATGGTCATTTATGTCCAACGGATCTCGAAAACTGCTCTAAAGATTTCCACGAAATTTGGAACATAGTACGTTTATGATATAAAACTTCGATTGCACTAGGTCTCATCCTTGGGAAAACTCGCTGAACGGCATTTCAATGATAATTCATCCTTGACTGTTGAAGCGAACATGGTGAACATAAGAAAAATTAAAAAATCATATAGTAGGTTTATGATATAAAAATTCGATTGCACTAGGTCTCATACCTAGGAAAACTCACATCCAATGATAATTCATCCTTGGAAAAACAGCTGAGACTTTCGTCGTCTGTGGATAGTAAAAAAGTGAGTGAGCGAGTTATTCTGTGGAAAATCTGAATATCGCATCCCCGAAATTCATGAGCTGACCTATAGCCAGCTGTAAAATATAAACACGATCATTTTAGAGAATTGTGTTCTGTTTATCAATAAATAAAAATAACGAGCGAAGCTCGGTACCCCGATATTCACTTATTAAAATAACAATTTACACTTAAAAAACTAACAATTCTTCAATCAAAAAAAGATATCATGAATAACTAAATCTCACAGAATTGGAAACAATTATCCAAAAAATCTAAATTTTGAATAAAACTGGAAAATTTTGAACCGAAAACTTCACGCATTATTTATTTATGAAAACATGGAAGCATAAAGGATTTCTCCCAAAAATTGCTTCCATAACAACATAATTACAATAATTCATTATACATAGTTAGAGTACAAAAAAAATTAATATCAAAAATATAATTTTTAAATAAATAAATCAAAAATTTATGAACTGGTTTATCCTTCTTACGATCGTTTCTTTTCTACCGTCATAGATTTTTCAGCTTATAATGGGCTGAGGCAGATCAGGTAACCCATCATTGCATCACGTGTAGGTGATCAAAAGTAGACTCAACCAAAGATTGTTTAAGAAGACGAATAGTGCTAGCATGACGCTTATCTCGATTTTTGCCATAAGACGGTCTTGTCTGCGGTGAAGACAAACACAAGCAATCAAATATAATTGATCAATCAAAAACTACGTAATTCAATGTCACTTTGAAGTGTTGCTTGATTTTTCACTAGAGCAGTTGGAGATTTGAGGTTATTCAAGTGCCTGTAATTAAGTGGCACAATTACGTTGGCAATACAATGAAAGGAAGAGGGTTGTAGGATTCGGTCGGAAGTTGGAGCGAATTGAAATGAGGGGTTTCAGCTGAGGAAGAAAAGAGAGGGAGCGATATAGTTAAAGCTGAGGGATGAGAGAGAGGGAGTATTCGGAAACCACTGACCCACTTGTAGACAGTCACGCTAACTTCCCAGTATGAAACCGAACATAGATGGAAGTCCAACCAGTAAGGCAAGGGTTGGACTCAGTCTAGCTCTTTCTAGAACGCTATAGTGAGGTCCACGTTATAATGGCAGTATTCGATTGAAATTGGTGGTGCTATCCTTGTCTATCATTCGACAAAGCAGATAGCGCTATCTTTTTCTAGCTCCGCCACGTTGCAAGATCGTTCAACAATATAGAAATATAATATTGATCAACAGAATATTCCATCTCAATTACGAATATTTATAATATTAAAGCATTGAAACATCTTTTTTCTTCACTGTTAAATATAACTGATTATTTGGTACAAGAATGAACAGTTGGGGCCGGTTTTCGAGCTCGGAATTCAGCTAGGCTTTAAACAGCTGGAGACAGAAGATTGGCTTTCCAATACGGGGCGTAGTCAAAGTAAAATGACTAACGATTTTTAAATTAAATTTCGAAAAACTAGAAAATTGAACACAAAACCAAATAAAGAGAAAATAGTGTAAAATTTTAGCTATTTTGTATTATTTAGGAATGTTTCATTCCGTAAAGGAAAAACGTTTCCAATATTTAGAAATGAGAAAAAAATATTATCTTAGAAACTGCTACTACGCCCCATTTTAGAAAGTCAAATTTCTGACTCCAGCTGTTCAAAGTTAGCTAAATCCCGAGCTCGGAAACCGGCCCTAAATATGATATCAGGTATATTCTATCGACGGCAGTGACTAGGCAGAGAATCGGCAACGCTGTTCCCTTATCTTTCGACACTGCCATTATAACTTGGACCTCACTATAGAACTGGACGTCGCGTCGCCCCTGACTTATTGTAGGCTACTCTGAGCTAGAGAAGGATAGCGCTATCTGCTTTGTCGAATGATATAGACAAGGATAGCAACACAAATGTTAATTAAATACTGCCATTGTAACATATGCCCCACCATTAAGATAGTAGAGTAATGACCCATCCAGATTTTATACACAGTTGAGGAGTTCGTTTTTCTCCAATCGTGATTCACTGGAATGCGGTAGTCATTTCCAGTATTACTAGAGAACTGCAACGTCCCACGTCCCACCCTGCCCCAAGAACGGAAGAATCCTATATACTTCCATCAATGGCCGTTTCCACACGCCGACATTTGACCTCGCGACACCCAGAATGTTCTCCTATTGGCTGAGAATCAGCTGTTAGTGAGAATTAGCCAATCGGAGGAATTGGCCAATTATTGTCACGACGATTCATGTCCTCCGATTTGCTAATTCTCACCAACAATAATTGATTTACAGCCAATCGAAGGACAGTATGGGTGTCGTGACTATAGATTTCGGCCGACAATCGGTATAGATTCGGTCGACGTATGAAAACCGCCAAAGGCTCTTTCAGAATAAACCAATACTCAGATTGAGAAAAACTGTTTGTTTTAATAAGACCAGCCTGAATGAAGTTTTGTAGTGTACGGGTATGAAACTTTTCTGGGGAAAATGAATTTGAGTACTAAAAGTACTCGTGAGCCCGTCTTGCTGGACAACTCGCTCAAAATGCAGCTGATATTATGTCAGCTGATCCATTAAAATCTCTAGTTTAAATTGAATAACAATATTTATATAACTTTCACATGATTATTTCCTCTCATGATTTTTATCAGCTATGCATAAACATGATATACATGTTATACAACCATAGAAAAAAATATGATATATACTCGTATCGTGATTTTGAGCACATATATTCTTTCTCGCCTTGTCAAGTAAAAAGAAGTTCAACAATCTTATTGTTCAACAAACTCAATCTGTATAATAATTATTGTTCAAAGAATATGTATTGAGAATTCCAATTTGATTGATAGAAGCATTCTGATGATGTTGTTGAACATACAAACCTATAAAAAAACGACTCGAGCATCAAATTAAAAGTAGGAATTCGCATCGCTTGTTCAACTATCAGTCCAAGCATGCTGATATTTCACTACTCATTACTCATGAAAATGATCACCTACGTATCAATTCCAAAGTCTTAAGCTACGTACAGACTTTATTATTATTTATTATTATGTTTATTTTTAATTTTAGGTGAAAATGTTACTGAACATTAATTGTAGAGATTCTCATGCTCAATCTAATCCACTCGAAATTTTTTGTTTAAATTGTATCTGAAGCTTGATAATTAAGAATCTAAAATCAAACTTTGCATAGATGGGGCGGAATTCCTGAAATTTTTACAGATATGGGACTTGTGGCAGTTGATAGAGCTTACCGATGACTATTCCAGATATAACTTTAATCAAAATCGTTGGAGCCGTTTTCGAGAAAATCGCGAAAATCCCTGTTTTTGACAACATTTTCGCCATTTTAGCCGCCATCTTGAATCGCATTTAATCGAAATTGTTCTTGTCGGATCCTTATATTGTAAAGACCTTACGTTCCAAATTTCAAGTCATTCCGTTAATTGGGAGATGAGATATCGTGTACACAGACGCACATACACTCATACACACACACACACACACACAGACCAATACCCAAAAACCACTTTTTTGGACTCAGGGGACCTTGAAACGTATAGAAATTTAGAAATTGGGGTACCTTAATTTTTTCGGAAAGCAATACTTTCCTTACCTATGGTAATAGGGCCAGGAAAGTAAAAGAGGAATTAAAGGTGTGAATAGAAGGTAAGGAGGAGTTTTTTTGGTGAAAATATGTCAGCAACTTAGTTTGGAATTTGGAATCGATATTTTCCAACTGTACGACAACTCTCCCAATCTACCCCTACCCCTGAAGGCTACCACGACTTACGACGTAGATCTATTATTCTTGAAGAGTAGTCCTAGCAATTATTCCAATGGTTGGCTAATCAATAGTTGTGAGTAGGTCATAATGGACAGATAGAAATTGCCTCACCTTGTCTGTTATGAATGAAGTTCACTGTTTCTCTTCTTTCATTGTCGAGCCGACATTGCCCTACTCACTTACTTTTGTCAAGGAAATTATTCATCAATTGAGCTTCGCACTGACTTCTATTCTGAGGCCTAATCGATTTCAAAAATTAAAACAAGTTCTCTTCTGCTTGGACTAGTGTAATAATGATTTGATGATCATAACACTTTTTGAAATATTGACTATATTTCTAGTTATTAACACGTATTAAAATATTCACCATCGAATTATATTAAGTGATCTTTCATGGAACTATATTTCCAATTAATAATGGCTTGTATCTGTTTGTACTGCTTATCGATTCGCTGTGTTTACTCAATATATAAATTTTACTCAGTCTGCTCTCTGCTGTGGACAATAATTAATAGAATTTAAAGAGTTCGCGGTTTGTGTAATGCTGCAACCTGGCGGCGGTTTTTGGAGTTGATTCAGGTCAGCTGTTGGTTGTAGCCGTGTCAGGTGTCACGGCCGTGTCCCATGTGTTCTTGTTGGTCGTTTATAAAATAATTTTGTTTGAATTTGTTTGTTATTGCCTGGTTTTTGTATTGAAAAGTTGTCTCGTAATTTGTAGATTGTCGTGAGAATTGAATGAATTTTGGTATACGTAAAAGCGTCTTCAGCGATTTAAAATTAACTTTACATTCTTCTAAATATTTAAATTAAAATAAACCTTGAATCATTGAGATCGGCAAGCGGGGAACATAGGGCCGCCTATCTACGATCGCTATTTTGTCAGGTTTGAGTGTTTTTCCTTCCAAATTCCCAATATTATTATCTCTTGCTCCTCTTTCCTATTACCTAAATACTCAGATTTGGTATGGCGATAGCGGGTTATAATTGTTGAGGTGAGTGTTTTTGGTTTCATTTGTTTGTCAGTCTCCGTGTTGAAAACGAGGTTAGATTTAAATATAGTAAACGAAATACAGTCCACTATTTACCAGAAGAAACACAGTCAATTGCAATCATATGCAGATTAATGAAACTACATGGTATGTATAATTTTGCTTTATCCTTGGTATCACCAAATTATAGAGAAGTGAGTATTATCAAAAGTGGTTGAAGAGTCATCATATTTCTAATCTTTCAGACTGTATAGAGTGTAGTACGTCTGAATAGAAACTATAAAAGATAGTAACCGTTTTAAATACAGTATATTATGGTGATCTGGCCGAGTAAAATTTATTTATTAGTTTTGTAAAGTGAAATAGGCAAAAAATTAGTCATCTCCACCAACTAATTACGATTTATGACTTATGAAATACAAAATCTATGCCTCATGTTCCGGAACCCAGCAACCCGTTCACGCGTGGTCTGTTCATATTTCATTATTACCAAGCTTATTCCCATCAACGATTAACCAAAGAAATGAAGACTTCACTCAAAAAATATGGCTGATTCCTTTCAGTAGGCCTATTACATTTTTGAATCCAAAGGTACTGTACGGTACATGAAAAGTCCAATTTGTGATATAACACTCAGAACATTATTTGTTCACTTCTTGACTTGAAAACAGTATGAATCACGAATATATGGAGCATAATTTAGGCGTTGCACTCAGTTAGAGAAACACGCATATCAAGGAGAGATTCTAAGATAAATAAATTGAATATTTGGATTTCATTTATATGTAGGAATTGAATAGTTTTTCTTAGTTAATTGAAACAATTTTTCTTTTTTGAAATAATGTCTAATGATTGCATGTTGATGGAGCAGTGATTACCACAAGTGTATTGCGCAGTTAGTCATTAATGCAAAAGCTCCTCTCTGTTATTGATTGTTGCTTAAATGATTTTTCAGATGAGAATTGCTAAAATTATTGTTAATAAATTAAGTTGACGTTGATGCGCAATCAGAAGGAAAATGGCGTTCTACGTTCTGTTCAGCTTCTGAGTTATTTTCTGAAGTCACCTTGACATTAATTGTCCGTTTTCTGTGTTCGCCTAGAAAACTGGGAGAAATTAGATTAATTATTCACTGCTAGCAGACCACTATCAATTCTCATTTTTCCTTTTCCAGTTAAACTGTTATAATTAACGGTGGCGAAGTTTCTCTTTGATTTTCTTGCTTTATTCTTTCTTACTCATGTTAATTTGAGACAGTTTTCAATCATTTATCAGAAAAAATAACCCTGCATTGTTGTTGTACAACATAGAATTAGCAGCCTGTGTTGTTCTAGATTTTACTTTACTTTACTTTTCTTGTTTGTCACAATTATTAAACAGCATTTAGGGAGCAACGCTCTCGCAGTATATGACACGTCAAAGTTTAATCTAATCTAATATAATACTACCATCCTTCATTTTCTTAAGTTACTTTTAATAAATATCCCTTTGGGTTCTAAGCTTCCATGTTCCAAAATATTTTGATGAATTTTGACATACTATATTGAAGGCATTCGGAGATCAGTACCGTACTCTTTTTTGTATTTTTGGATTTTGGTATGACTAGAGACCCCCTAGGTTGAAGAACTCGCTCATGAACTCGTGTATTGATATCTGAAATCCTCAACTTGTACAGAGTTGGTGAGAATTATTATGAAAACAGCTGAATATATATTTTAGAAGTATGATATAATAACAGTAGAAGGTGTCCATGGGGATCCTATTCCAATTGAAAAGAAAACACTTTCTGTCGCTTCAAAAATTTTGTCCGCCATCTAGGCCATTTTGTTGTCCAACGAAATTGGTCTGTAAAAAGGTTCGAAGAATACGTGTTCAAAATTTGAAGCTGATTGATCAATTCTCTCTAAAGTTATTGTAGATCATACAAGCAGACGGAATTCGACTTTGGCCTTCAGTGAATCAAAAGTGAGAACTCGCTAACGCTCGTTCAATTATCAAGCTTTCAATTTGCCAAAATATTATATTTCTTCCTGATATCAGCTCCTTGAGAACTGAATTCAATTTGAAAATCTTAAGAATTTACTCCATACCGAAGACAAGGCTTTACCTATTAGTTCGATTGAATTGGTACATACTTGGGAAGGACCTGTGCAATTATTCCGGCAAATAATTATTATTATACGAAAATTCAAATTCTCTTCTTATTGTGCCTGTCCGCTACGAACGTGGCCGATCAACATGGCGATTTTCATTTTATCCACGGCAATACGAAATATTTCTATGGAGCTATTTCTACACCAGGATCGTATGTTGTTTAGCCAAGAAATTATTCTTCTACCTGGGCCCCTCTTTCCAAAAATCTTCCCTTGAACAATCACCCGTAATAGAGCATATCTTATGTCGTTTCTCATCACATGTCCCAGATACTGGATCTTTTTGCATTTGATGGTAGTGATTATCTCAATGTATTTCCCCATTCACGTTAGAACCTCAATGTTTGTTACGTGATCAGTCCACGGTTTCCTCAGAATCCTTCTGTATGCCCACATCATCTCGAATGAAACAAGTCTTTCACTAATGGCTTCATTCAGAGTCCAGGACTCTGCACCATATAATAGGACTGTAAACACATAACACCTGAGCATTTTCATCTTTGTTTCTAGGGGGAAATTCTTGCTCTTGAAGATGGAGCCCATTCTATTGAAAGCTGATCTGGCCTTTCCTATTCTTGATTTTATTTTCTCAGTAATATCCCATTCTTCATTTATGATGGCTCCCAGGTAGATATACTTCTTTACTCTTTCCACTGGTGCTTGATTGACATCCATTTATGTTATTCTTGCTTATAATCATCTATTTTTTCTTCCAAAAACAAATTAAAATCCAAATTAAATGCTGTAAATTACTCCGAAGACTTCTGCTACTGCAAATATTGACAACATGGTAAACAGCTCTATGGTAATTTATAGCATTTAATTTGGATTTTCGTTCAACTAGTAGTTCTGTGAACAGCAGACCTCAAGCAGTATTCTCATCCATAAGTACCAGATGTCAACTGTTATAATGTTAACAAACTCAGTTCACGTTTGAATTTGTATTTCATATGATATAATTCATCCAGTTCCGTGATGATCTTTCTATCTGATGAAAATTAATTTTTTAGAATCAAAAATATTATAATTTCTCCACCATTATTTAGTTCATTTTATTTTTATTCACCTATTAAATTAAATTTTTTTGAAAGTGAGAATATTGATACTGATGGGCACGCATAATAATACCATGACTGCAAAACAAAATATTGAAACCAAAGACCTTAAAGCTGCGATTAGACATAATTTATTTTAAAAATGTTAATAACTCAATCCTTTTAGATTATTAGATTGAACTTAACTTATCATACACATTATGAACATATGTGTTTGTCAACTTCCGTTCAATCTAATAGAATCTATAAGGATTAAGTTATAACCATTTTGTTAATAACTTAGGTGTAAACCCAGCTTAAAGATACATACCTCTTTAATTTGATTGAAACTATAGACCTTATACAAATACAGTAATAGACTGGCTTCTCCACACATCTGTGTAATCACTTGTCAGCTGATTTATGATGAATAATTCCATAGTCTGATTTTTACTCTAATATTGGCGTATGAAGGAGGCTCCTTTTTCCTTTTATATTATCCTTGAAATGCAAAATTTTCAAAAACCATGTATATACGTCGACGAGCAATTTAAAAAGGAACATACCTGTCAAATTCCATGAAAATCTATCACCGCGTTTCGCCGTAAATGCGCAACATATAAATATATAAACATTTAAACATTAAGAGAAATGCCAAACCGTCGACTTGAATCTTAGACCTCACTTCGTTCGGTCAATAATAATATTATTAATTCATTAGCATTTGAATAATTGCAGTATTTCAGTATTATCCCTCTGTAAACCGGCAATGTGATTGTGGTTTGAATAGTGCAGTTGAGTGAATAGTTTGGAGTGGTTGAAGTGTTGTTTAGTTGTAAATTTCAGTTGTCGAGATTTGCAAGCATCGATCCACTGTAAGAGCGACCTCACGACCTCAATGCAGCACGCCATTGCAATAACTCCTTCACATCATCCTTCTTCCTCCTCTTCATTCTTCCCTTTCGTCCTTTTAGCCTCTCACTTTCTCCCTCATGCACTACTATTTGACTGGCTGGAAGATGAGAAAATTGCAGAGCTTTGGAATGGCGTCCACTTAGGATTGTTTTTCATGTCATTAACCCTATAAAACATTCTTATCATTGCTGTTGAATCTGGTAGTATCAACTGTGTAAAAAACAAGCTGCATAGATTTTGGGGTTCCTCCACAAAACGGTCGAGTAGATTAACTGGAGGTGGGGGTATTTGAAACGGTTGGAATACTGTTAAGATAAAAAACAAGCTGCATAGTGTAATATTACATTTTTCTTCTCACATTGGAATCGAATCTTCAATTCGAGATCTATGGAACTGTATAATAAATGTCAGAGTTATCAATAGACGGACAAATTTTTTGACGGAGAATTTATTATCGTAAATGTTTGTTGCATTGTTCCATAATGTCACCGAGGCAGGGTTAACAAATTACTGGATAAACAGCTTATTTAAATAATATATGTATAAAAATTTAAAATAACATTTTCAAAATAAAGTTTTATTGAGAACAGATGTAGAATGTGAATTCTAAACTTATAAGTTATAATTTTGTGTTGACGTGTCTGTAAAGATCGATATTGAAGAGGGCGTTGTCTTTCGTGACTGGCAACTTGTGTCTTTTTCCTGTTGGACCTTCTTCTGAATATATGGCTGGCTGTTGCTTGTATAATTTTGTGCTCTGAATTATTGTCTGTTTAAGTAAATTTATTAATGTTTTAAATTGAGTTTTATATAAATTTTTGTGCATAATTCGCTATTAGTGTAGTAAAGCCAATAGCCACTGTGTTTCAACTGTAAACTAGATAAGTATTTTTTAGTTCGTAATAATTCTGAAATCATTAGGCTTGTAAGTTATTGTTTTTGTACATTTCTGTGTTTTGCAAAAAATTTCCATCTGAAGATTATAAGTTAATTTGCTCTGAAAACTGGATTTCTCATTCATAGGCAATAGATCCATTCACAGTTTATCAAGTATCTATTTTATTGGAGCCGACAACTTTCCTTAGTGTGATAGGTGTTATATGCTATTCCAACCGTTTAAGGAAAAATTGGTAGCACGGCAAATGTTACCCCTGTGGTGGGACCGAATTACAAAATAAATATGTCCCAAATGGTACACCATGAAATCCCTGGTTATAGAAATTATTAGTAGATAGATATCTTGATAGGTTATGAATGGTTTGTTGCTGAGTGGGAAGTCGGTTCAAGAGAGATCAAGTTTTAATGAATCAGTGCATATTACAAAATGGCAAACATTAAAAATGATCTGAATCTTATAGCATTCTTAACACAAAGGTTTGATAAGCTAGATGCTAGATTTGATGAGCAAAATGCTAAGTTTAATGCTAGATTTGATGAGCAAAATGCTAGATTTGATGAGCAAAATGCTAGATTTGATGAACAAAATGCTAGATTTGATGAGCAAAATGCTAAGTTTAATGCTAGGTTTGATGATATGAAGCAAGAATGTACTAGTATAAGACTAGAGCAGGTTAGTATAAACCTTCTATTGAAAAGTGCACATGAAACATTGAAAGATAAAGATGAAGATGAAAACAAATTGAAGCAGGATGATAGTAGTGTTAAGATACAAGATCAGCTCATTGAAGTTTCTGAAAATGTAGGCCTAGTTACTGTTGTTGAAAAAGTCAACCATAGTGAAAGTGTAGAATTGAGTAAAGAAGTAGGTAGGGAGTTGTCTTCATTGAAAGTCAACTATCAAGAAAGTACTATTGCTACATTGAAGGTTAGGAAAACAGTAAACAAATCGAATGTTTCTATGGATCAGATTACTACATCGAAAGTTAGGAAAACAGTAAATAAAATGAATGATTACATGAGACAGGTTTCTGTAGAGGTTAGGAAAAATGTAAACAAAATGAATCTTGCTTTGAGTCAAGTTGATGAGTTTAACTTTCAACTGAGAATTGAAAAGATGTATGCTATGCATTCTCAAGTGACCATGACGAACTTTTGTAGGCAAAACTGCTTGGTTGAAATAAATGATCCCATGAATAAAATCATGCTATTGAAGAAAACAAAACGCAAAGTTTCCATTGATGTATTAGTATTCAAAGGTTGTTTCAAGTTGCTTATTTACAAGATGATGACAATGAATCACATGATGAAAGGGTATTCCCCAACACACAATGATTAGGAATCCTGTGTCATGCCGGGATTCAGAATAGCAATGACCGTAAATACTACGTATGGTAAGAGTCCATAATTGTATCTTTTTTCTTTCCTGTAGCCTATTTTCTTGGCCCTTAATCTTTTCAATTTTCGATTCTTTCCTGTCTTTGTGTAATATTCAGTAAATTTCTTCTATGATGCATATCTTAACCAATCTTGTCCATAGTCATTTAAATTTGTATTTTTTCTGAAATAATATTAGAAGTTGAAATAGTAGCTTATTTTCCTAATCTTTAATTGTTGATAAAACTTAACTTTTCTAAAATCTATCCTTTGTAGTGTAAATAATTGTGTGCTTGTGATATATTTTTTCATCATGTATCACTTATGTGAAGTGTATCAATTTTGTGTGTATTGTTTTAGGGAATTTATTTACCCAATTTTCTTTTCCTCTTGTTTGTATTTTTTAGGGAACTTATTTACCCAGTATTTCATCTTGATCATCTTTGTATCATAATCTTGAAATGTTTATACTTATTATACAGTCTTTAAATTTTAAATTATTTTAAAAAATAATTGGTTTAATTTAAAACGTTGTGTTATATTATCAATTGAAATGAGTTAAAGGCTAAAATTTTTCTAAAGTGTTTTGTAATTGATATTTTTTTTTAATTTAAAACTGTTTGTTCTATAAATTTTGATATGATTGATTATCGTTTGAAATGGATGCTGGAGTGTATGTAGAATTTTTAGTGGGGTTTGTTGATTAGAATTTTGCTGGTATGTGATTGTTTTTTTTTTTTGAGATGGAAACCCATTATTGCCTAAAGAAGGAATAACAGAGGTTATGACTTAGAGAGGCAGTAATGAGATAATATTTTTTGTGTTGATTACTTATGTTGATTGCCATAGATGCAAGATAATGATTAATAATGTTGATTGCCATAGATGCAAAATGATGATTACTTATGAATATTGTTTGCCTTTGAAGCAAAATATTATTGATGTTTTGAATGGTTTCTTGTTTAATGATTGATAGTAAAGTTTTGTCATGAAATGTAGTTTGTGTTTAGAACATTGAAGAGTCGAAATAAACTATAGTATCCAACAAACGATGATTAATAATATTAAATAATTTGCTTTTTATACAATTTTTGAACAAAATTAAAACTAAATAATTTTGAAACCCTGAATGATAAATCATAAATGTGAAATGAACATGCTATAAATGAAATGTTATATTAAATAATAATGAAATGCAAATATATTATGAAATGATTGAATAGAAGACCAAATGTCTGAAATTATTGAAATATATATTGAAATTAAATTTTTGTTGTGTTGTTATGATGTTTGTTTTTTACAATTTTGATAATGATACAGGGTGTTATGAAATTATATTTCTATTTTGAAGAATGGATTAAATTTTGATATTTGAACAGTGAATAAATGAATGATTTTTTTTTTAAATTTATCATTGATATGTCCATATTTCACAATTTATGTATTGCTGACTGTATAATAAGATGTTAACAAATTTCAATTTTATATATATTTAAAATTAATTTTATGTGTATTAGATTGTATGGATAGCCTAATCAAGTTT
Source organism: Nilaparvata lugens (assembly GCF_014356525.2). NCBI lineage: Eukaryota > Metazoa > Arthropoda > Insecta > Hemiptera > Delphacidae > Nilaparvata > Nilaparvata lugens. The sequence continues at coordinate 69,083,738 of NC_052508.1, read as the reverse complement.
TTCTTCTTAGTTTATAAGCATTTTAAGATAACAGGTACAGCACAGACATTAACATTGAAATAGTTATCATGTGAATCTCGAAATCAGTAACAAGTGAACGCCATGAAGAGTGTTAAGAACATTTGGGTGATTTTCGAACTAGTGTGACATATCTACGCCAAAATCAACACTGCGGCCTACACCAATAACTACGCCAAAATCTACGCCAATGCCTGTGCCAACGCCAATATCTACGCCGATGCCTGCGCCGAAGCCAATATCTGCGCCAATGCTGATGCCAAAATCTGCGCCAACGCTGATGTCAACAACAAAAATCAATGCCAATGCCTGCGCCAATGCTGATGCCAACACCAAAATCAACGCCGATGCCTGTGCTGATGTCAATGCCTGCGCCAATGCTGATACCAAAATCAACGCCGATGCCTGTGCTGATGTCAATGCCTGCGCCAATGCCAATGCCAATGCCTGCGCCAATGCCAATATTAACGCCGATGCCAAAGCCGACACCAAAGCATACGCCAATAGCAATGCCAATGCTTATTGCTGACTCGGTATCTCAAACTTCAACACTACTGCATTACCTGGAGGTAATTGCCATCCATGTTCACATTCACAACTTTGAATTCAGAAGAACAGTCACAGTATCATGAAAGAATTGATTCAAAAAATCCTCTCCTAAATTATTCCTGTATGCAGAACTCTAAACCTTGAAAGCTGAAAATATCAAAAAACCAAACCTTACCTAAATTAATCCTCACCTAAATTAATCCTGTATGCAGCGTCTATCTCTTTTCCAAAAAACAAATTACATTGTCATTTCAAGCCTGAAATGTACATTGTATAATTACAAATATGATACAAAATTTATGTGACTCTGTATTGAATTGGAATGCAGCCGTCTACTACAAACATGAAGCAATGCTAACTGAGATGTCACCGGTATCAAGTTTGGAATGCAGCCGTCTACTACAAACATGAAGAAATGCTAACTGAGATGTCACCTGTATCGAGTTTGGTATGCAGCAGTCGACTACAAGTATCAGCCCAACACTACGTGCATCCAGATCAGCCCAACACTAACGTCATCACATTGGAGTCACACTTAACTGAAAATCATACTGAGTGCCTTAACGGACTGTTTTCCAAAATGTGCATCAATAAAGTCAACCGCATCAGTAGTGAAAGAAATGAACATTTTTTGATTTATTGAAATTTTATGTGAAAATTAAATGTAACAATTCATCAATTCATTTAAAAAAAAAAAAAAAAAAAAAAAAAAAATAATAATAATAATAATTTTTTTTATTCAACATACTAAAATTTTTTTTATGCAATAAAAATTAAATTTTTCTATCTATTAAATTTGTGTGCAATTTCAAAAAACTATTCTTTACATATTAAACTTTCTGTTGAGATATTTTTCTTTAAATTATAAAGCTAAATCAAAAGTAATATTGATATTCTATATTTTGAGATATTGTTTGGAAACATATAACAAACGCTATTGATGAATTTTTATAATAATTTTCAATATTTTTGGATGACATGTAATGTTTTTCTAGAAAAAATTGTTACTGTTCTCGAATTTAAATTTCAACAATTTTCATTAGGGTCAATGTAAATTTTTTCTTTAATTTTTCAAACAGTAAAATTTTTTTTATGTCAAGAGGGGGGTATTTGTAATATTACATTTTTCTTCTCACATTGGAATCGAATCTTCAATTCGAGATCTATGGAACTGTATAATAAATGTCAGAGTTATCAATAGACGGACAAATTTTTTGACGGAGAATTTATTATCGTAAATGTTTGTTGCATTGTTCCATAATGTCACCGAGGCAGGGTTAACAAATTACTGGATAAACAGCTTATTTAAATAATATATGTATAAAAATTTAAAATAACATTTTCAAAATAAAGTTTTATTGAGAACAGATGTAGAATGTGAATTCTAAACTTATAAGTTATAATTTTGTGTTGACGTGTCTGTAAAGATCGATATTGAAGAGGGCGTTGTCTTTCGTGACTGGCAACTTGTGTCTTTTTCCTGTTGGACCTTCTTCTGAATATATGGCTGGCTGTTGCTTGTATAATTTTGTGCTCTGAATTATTGTCTGTTTAAGTAAATTTATTAATGTTTTAAATTGAGTTTTATATAAATTTTTGTGCATAATTCGCTATTAGTGTAGTAAAGCCAATAGCCACTGTGTTTCAACTGTAAACTAGATAAGTATTTTTTAGTTCGTAATAATTCTGAAATCATTAGGCTTGTAAGTTATTGTTTTTGTACATTTCTGTGTTTTGCAAAAAATTTCCATCTGAAGATTATAAGTTAATTTGCTCTGAAAACTGGATTTCTCATTCATAGGCAATAGATCCATTCACAGTTTATCAAGTATCTATTTTATTGGAGCCGACAACTTTCCTTAGTGTGATAGGTGTTATATGCTATTCCAACCGTTTAAGGAAAAATTGGTAGCACGGCAATAGATTTTGGGGTTCCTCCACAAAACGGTCGAGTAGATTAACTGGAGGTGGAGGTATTTAAAACGGTTGCTTGAAAAATGAGAATAATGTTGAGAGTGAAATGAAATAATAACTCCTATTTGCATATAAACACTTCACTTATGGGCTACTTTTATACAAATAAATAAATACTTTTATTAATTTCTCCTATTTGCATAAATATTGCACTGTGTACTACTTGATAAGAATCGCTGACATGTTTGCAACCTATTTATTGAGAAGACTAACTGGTAAACGTAGAGAGGAAAAGGAGAATGAGGAAGTAGAGGCATTCTTATCATATTAAATTTTTAAAAAATTTAGCATGTTTGGCCAAGAAATGATCATTTTCACAACCTGGTCTGCTTTTTTACTCTTTCCTTGTCCTATTACCATAGGTAAGGAAAGTATTGCTTTCCGAAAAAAATTAAGGTACCCCAATTTCTAAATTTCTATACGTTTCAAGGTCTCCTGAGTCCAAAAAACTGGTTTTTGGGTATTGGTCTGTATGTGTGTGTGTGTGTGTATATGAGTGTATGTGCGTCTGTGTAAACGATATCTCATCTCCCAATTAACGGAATGACTTGAAATTTGGAACTTAAGGTCCTTTCACTATAAGGATCCGACACGAACAATTTCGATCAAATGCAATTCAAGATGGCGGCTAAAATGGTGAAAATGTTGTCAAAAACAGGGTTCTTCGTGATTTTCTCGGAAACGGCTCCAACGATTTTGATCAAATTCATACCTAAAAAAGTCATCGATAAGCTCTATCAACTGCCACAAGTCCCATATCTGTAAAAATTTCAGGAGCTCCGCCCCATCAATGCAGATAGATTCCCAATTATCAGGCTTCAGATACAATTGAAACAAAGAAAATCAAGTGGAAAAGATTCAGCATGAAAATCTCTACAATTAATGTTCAGTAACATTTTCACCTAAAATTGAAAATAAGCTTTAAATTCGAGAAAATGTGATTATTCAATTGCAAATTATTGTTGATTCTATTAAATCATTCACTATGAAGAGATAGCAGACCTCATGTGTGTCTCCAGCGTTATTGCCCTGTTACCAGCTGGCTCAAATATTTGAATAGTAGACTTGAGATGCGCGGGAACACTAGCGTCAGTGATCAATTTTCATAACGGCAAGGAAAGTTGTGTGAGTGCGCCACACCAGATTTTTCAGTCCTACCTACATAAATGAATAGCAAATTTATGAACTTAGAGTTGCACTTCTACCGGGAAGTCCTTAAGAAGTCCTTGAAGGATTTAAGAAGTACTTTGCTCTAAAACCTGAAAGCGGACTTGTCCTCGAAAAGTTAACGTAGTGGATTAGAGAAGAGATAGCATAATGCTATTAAAGTTTGATTGTTTATACTATCTTTCATCTATGTTGGAAATACAAACAGGTTGTGTGTCAATATAAACTGAAATATATATATTTATTGGATAAACAATACAGTAGTCGCGGAAAAGAAAAATCAGGCTATTGCCCAGAACTTCTTCAATTTCCTAATGTATGTACCGTAGGTTATTAATCTATGTACCGTAGGTTAATATGTCCTATAATACTTGTACTAATATTATTTAGTAACACTAAGGAACGATACTATAGAATTATTACTCTATTAAATATTGAGCCTTTTCTAGTTCTACTCTATGTTCCATGCTCTATTTTCTATGCTAGTATTTATACTATTAATACCTATTAGATGCAACACTTTTCAATGATTTTCTTTTCAATTTGATCAACTCAAACCGTTATTCCCGTTCAAAGGAAATAGTTATGTTAATTCAAGCTGGCTGAATTTTAACATCATATAGCGGCTCTCTAGCCCCTATAACCTGAACAGACAGGTGTTTTTTTTAACTCCTTCCAAAGCCATCAGTAAAGACGAAGGATCATCAATACTTTAGAGTTCGACAATGCAGTTGCGAAATAAGAATTCAATTGTTCGATTTGTAAAACAAACACAAGTTGTTTGGCAAGATAAGCAACGTTCGATAAATCGATACTGCATTGTTGATAGAGTGTCCCGAGAGCGGACAGCTTCGATATTCGCTGCAGAAGGACGTTTTTTTCTTTTGTACGACAGGTCGCTTTATTTTCCTTCCCATTGAAATTTGAAAAGAATAATATTCTATGTTGATGGTCTGCCGGAAGTGAACTTATAGTGTCCTACTAGGTTTTGAGAAAACTAACACACCAAAAAAATTAACATTCTTGATACCGTAGTGAAAAGCTTTTCTCTAACGGAAATTTTTTTCATAGCGGTGAAAATTCAAATTTCAGAAGTAGTACAGATATAACATTGATAGAAAGATCATATAGTATCTTACGTCACATGGACGGGAAGGGTCCTTTTGCAGGCGAGAATGATGTTTCTAGTCGAGGCGTTAGCCGAGACTAGAATTTCTTTCGAGCACTGCAAAAGACATTTACGTCCAAGTAACATACACTATTTTATGTTGTACACTATTTTTTGTCATAATAATCTAAAGAAGAATAATTGAGAAATAAAAAACATTACCGGCTTGTGCTGAAGTTACTACATACATTCTATAAACATAACCTAGTTTACAAATTCCGAATCAGGAATTTTGTGGAAATTGACAAAACTTCCACCTGGAGCGCTGAAGGTGGTTTTTTGTAGCAGTTTTGCTGTTCCTATTTTGAAACTAGAAAATGTACTCGACTGTAAAGAAAACATATGGTTTCATTAAAGTAGAGTATGCTGAAATGAGAATCATATGTTTATTTGTTCTGCAAACAGCTGTTTGCCGGCTTGATTTCATGCATGGGAAACAGCTGAGATTGAATGACTATGACAAAAAATTTATATTAGAACGGCGACTGTTAGGTATCCTATTCCATTTATCTATTGAGGGGGAAGTATGGAGCGACCTGAAGATCGATTCTACTCTTTTTACTTACCTTACCCTATTACCATAGGTAAGAAAGTAGTGCTTTCCAAAAAAAATCAAGGTACCCCAATTTCTAAATTTCTATACATTTTAAGGTCCCCTGAGTCCGAAAAGTGGTTTTTGGATATTAGTCAGTATGTGTGTGTGTGTGTGTGTGTGTGTGTTGTGTGTGTGTGTGTGTGTGTGTGTGTGTGTGTGTGTGTGTGTGTGTGTGTGTGTGTATGTGTATGAGTGTATGTGCGCCTGTGTACATGATATCTCATCTCTTAATCAACGGAATTACTTGAAATTTGGAACTCAAGGTCCTTACACTATAAGGATCCGACACGAACAATTTTGATCAAATGCAATTCAAGATGGCGGCTGAAATGGCAAAAATGTTGTCAAAAACAGGGTTTTTCGCGATTTTCTCGAAAACTGCTCCAACGATTTATATCAAATTCATGTCTAGAAAAGTCATCGATAAGTTCTATCAACTGCCACAAGTCCCATATCTGTAAAAATTCCAGGTGCTCTGCCACATCTATGCAAAGTTTGATTTTAGATTCCCAATTATCAGGCTTCAGATACAATTTAAACAAGAAAGTTTAAGTGGAAAAGATTGAGCATAAAAATCTCTACAATTAATGTTCAGTAGCATTTTCACCTAAAAATAAGATAATTCATTCAATTGCAAACTGTTGGCAACTGTTGATTCTATTGAATCATTCACTATGAAGAGATAGCAGAGTTCGTGTGTCTGCAGCGCTATTCTCCTGTCACCAGCTGGCTCAGATCTTAGAATAGTAGACTTGAGATGCGCGTGAACACTAGCGTCAGTTGATTAATTTTCATAAAGGCAAAGAAAGTTGTGTGAGTGTGCCACACCAGATTTTTTTTTATTAAAATAAGTAAGTAAGAAATGCTATAGTATTCTGACTTCTGCAATAACTCCCTCACCTTCCATAACTATAGTATTCTCCGAAATCAGAAAGCTCAAATTCAGAAATTAAACTTCTCCAATCCTGGAAAATGAAACAAAATTATTCTATCACAGAATGTTCAACAGACAAGAAAAACAGAAACCAAATTTATACTCATGTCCACAATTTATACATTACAGTATGGTATTTGAATTATTAAATTATATGTATGAATTTCATTTTTTTATAATATTATATACTGCTGCCAACTTTACATTATTGCGTGGGAACAAATTTTTTATACATACAAATATAAATCTCAGTATCATTTCTAAAATTATCTTGTCACGACAAGTTTCAGCTATATGATGCCATTATCAACAAAATTATTCATTTATTCATTGATTGGATAAATTATTTATTTATCAAATAAGTATCAATGTATTGACTTGATAATTGCATTATATAGCCGAAACATGTCGTGACTAAATAATTTTTAAAATAAATAAATAAATTTTATTAACCAATCATATCAAAACTGAGTGCTCAAAAAAGGGTGCTCAGATTTATATTTCCATTTATATTCAAAAGTAGCCCTGAAGAAAAAAGACAATTCTAATACTTCACTATGACAGTTTTAGATCAAAGCCAAATGAAGGTATTCAAGCATGTATGTATATGTGACATTATCTCGTTACAGCATTGCAGTATTTTGCTGGTATTAGTTCACTGCATGAAAGTATTACAAACTAATAAAATTAGAACCGGCTTTATTCTGATCAGGCTTACAGTCATGACAAGGTCTATTCATATGAAGACAAATTGGAGTTTTAATTTATACAAGGAATTAGAAGATTCAAACAAAAATGTCAAGTTAAAGTTAGCCTCACACAATTTGAAGCTACTTAAAAACATCGCGTGACTTAGTTCTTTGTTCAAGAAAAATTAGTGCTTCATGAGACTGGCCATCACTTATGTATGGTGCATACAAACCAAGGCTAACACATGGATGTTCAAGTCTAAATTGGAAATCGAACTTTGTCAGGTTCAAGGGGCGCTCTTAAATAATTAAAGTTATTTGTCGAGTTCTTGGTTTGAAGGAGCTTACAACCGGGGGAAAAGGATGATAACGGGAGAATTATGAAAAACTTGGAAATATAAGATTGAGAAGTTTTAATATTTCTCATCTATTTCACTATCCATGACAAACTGCAAGTTGATAATCCGTTTCGAAAATTTTTCAACGACACTACAGTCTAATTTTTGAATATTTGTTATTAAAAACTAGTTACTAAAAACATGTGTAGTGCTTTCGGATTTTTTAAAATCTATTTTCAACACTATCTACTTTTTGATTATAATATTCAGTACCTGTTCCAGGGGCCTGTTTCATAAAAGTTACCATTCCTGTAATACAGGAAAAGTTCCTGTATTACAGGTGAAATTTAGAGGTAGGTGTTTCATTTGCCTGTATTACAAGTAAATAATACAGGACTTTATCATAGTTGTGTTTCATAAAAAGAAACTTCCTGTAATACTGGACCTATAAAATATTGAATATTTTATCATTGTTTAGATCATCCTAAAACTTTTACAAGTGTAGGTTGAATTTTGAAAAGCAACATTTTGTTGAAAAGGCAACGTGTTAAAATGGATGAAGGTAGTAGTTCTAGTTCCGGTAAAGATGACTATGTTATGGCCAACCTTCGTAGGCCAAGAATTTTCAAGGACAGAATTTCTTACAATATGATGCAGGAGACTTATGAATATAATGAATGGTTTAGATTAAGCTTTCCTCAATAAAGCGTCATTGGAAATATTCAGAAAATGTACGTCCATAATTATGTTTTATGTTTTTTATTAAACAAATTTAATTAATGTCGTTAATTTAATTATTAACATTTGATAATTAACTTTTTTTGAAACATTACTATTCACATAACTGTTATAATGAGCTATGTAAGTTGAGTAGTTATTATAATTTCTCAACTATTTATCATTAACAAAGTTATTTTCCAGTATGAATGCAATCTATCCATCGTCAGAAATTTGATAATGTGGATTTTCCACCAAAACTTTTCAAGTAGCACTTTGTTCAAATACTATATTAGGCTCGCTGGCCAATGAAAACATTAATTCAAAATAAAGGAACTGTAATACTGGCGAATATTACAGGCGATTTTACAAGTGTAGAATTACTTTTATGAAACATAATTTTACAGGATTGTAAATTTTAGTTTATAAGTCCTGTAATACAGGCCCTGTATTACAAGGGTTTTATGAAACAGGCCCCAGTACTCAGCTTGTATGATAGAGAAAGAAAGGTTTGAATTTCAAAGTTATCACAAAGAAAGGCTTAAATCTGTGCTTGTTTGTGATGTATGATTTATAGTTTTATAAACCAATCACCTCATTTCTTTCCCGAGGAGAATCATTTTATTCATAGAGAAATTTGAAATTCAAGTCAGTAACAACAACTTGTATATTCAACAACTTAGAAGTTTCAGCTTTGTTCTGAAAAATTGTAAAATTGTTAAGACAAAGACAGTAAAAATCCACTCACATTAAATATGTTGTAGTAAGTATTATCTGAGGAAAATGAAATAAAACAATATCTTTTCTCTATGGTATTAATGAAATAAAAACACTTATATGTTGTCAAATTCTAGAAAAATGTATGGATCATCAACATAATACCATAGAAATTCGACTGAGTCACTTTCAATATTGTAGAACCGTTCCATAATGAAATAAAAACACACATATGTTGTCAAATTCTAAATAATGTTATTTGGTACAGGACCATGGTTTCGTGATCACACAGGTCACATTGTCAGCGAAAACCATGGTCACGAAATCATGGCCCTGTATCAAATAGCAAAGAATACAACATAAATTAAATATTATAGAAGTTTTCTCTGGCATAAGCTAGAAAAATATTAATCTTCCAATTCTACTGAGCTTGAAGGCCTGACAATATGAATCTTCATCGTCATTCTATGACTGAGGGATTGCCTCCAATACGTTTTTTATCACCATCAATTATTGTTCTTTGTTTTCATTCGTTACCAATTTTGAGTGAATCATGTACTTGTTTGCAATAAACTCATATTTGTAAAAAGGTCGGTGATATTTTGGAAAGGATTATAATAATAATCAATTATTAAATCTAATAGAAGCTACATTTATGAAACTAAGGACTTCTGTTACTGTAAATATTAACCAAATAACTATAGGCTATAGCAAAAGAAAATGAAAGTTGTATGAAAGTGTCTAAAGCCTCTGCTATGATTATGTGATTGCCTATGTGAAATAAAAACACACATTTATTTTGTCAAATTTTACACATTTTTATTTGGTATAAGACCATGGTCTCGTGATTACACAGATCACATTTTCCAAACAGGTCCTGTACCGAATAAAACTGTAGAATTTGACAACATATGTGTGTTTTTATTTCATTATGGAACGGTTGTACAACATTGACAGTTACTCAGTCGAATTTCTATTATAGATGGTATTATGTTGATGATCCATACATTTTTCTATGTACAATCGAATGTAATAAACACTTTCGAAAAGTAGAGAGTAATTAAAGCTCACTTGTTAGTTTTGATTGTTATGCGAACGTCTGGAATGAGACAAATAAATGGAATGTAATAATTTAATAATAAAATATATTTTATTGACGGATAAAATATCATTGATCATCTTGAACAATAATGAACAGTTTATAATAGATCAAAAATACCGGTATCAGCTATCATATAAATCAAATGCAATGATTTAATAATAAAATATATTTTATTGACGAATAAAATATGATTGATCATCTTGAACAAGAATGAACAGTTTATCAGATATATCGGTATAAGCTATCCTCTATAGAAGGCAGTGGCAAGGCAGCGAATCGGCAACGCTGTACTCCAATGTCTTTCTCCACTGTCATTATAACGTGGAGCTTACTATAGTATACAATGGATCAATCAATTTATTAATTTTTATCAGAAATCGATACGATAGTGTTCTCTTTTCAATCCGATCTCGCTTTTCGATATTATCCCAATTTTCTTGTATATGTGACCAAAATAGTAGATAGAATACAGTTAAGGACATCGACCTTGGAAAATCGATATTGCCAAACAAGCAGAAACACTCATCATGATCTAATGGGTTAGAAAAGGACAACGTGACTGGGAAGGACGAAGAACTTCGTCGCGTCTATAAGGTCGAAACAAAACAGTTCCTATTTGAATTGGACACAACGCTGTGTGTGTATATTGTTTGGTTGAAAATTGTCTTGAAAGTTAGTGTCTACTATGAAAATGAGGAGAAATGGTGGAAAAGCAGGAGTTAGTCATATTTCCTCAAATTACAGCTGGGGTCAATTTCCTAAGCTGGGTTCACACATATGAGAGACAGTGGAAGTGACTGAAACAGTGAGAATATTATTAACAGTCAGTTCGATGCAAAAGGAGAGAGCAAAACAGCAATAATCGAATTACAAAAATGAATCTGCTAACATGTTTATTTTGGATAAGGATAAAACAAAGGTAATACCTTTCTGGAGAACAATAGCGGGTAACTTGGAAGTAGGGATGTCAATCCCGGGACTGATTTCCAATCCCGGTATTTCGGGATTATCGAATATCAATCCCCGGGATCTCGGGACTGATCCCGGGATTGGCAAAAATCAGTTTAATGCATTTTTAACCAATTGTTCCTCTTCAATTACATGTTCAGTAACAGTGTGTGGAGATGAAAAAGGGCCCATTAAAGAGGGAGAGGCTATTATTAAAATAAAAAATATACTTGGGAATAATATTAGAATTGAACATTCTATTTCTATAAATGTTTTCAAGATTATAGGAGTAACTGTTTTATTACATGTCCTACCTTAAATTTGCTGTATCCTAGATGATAGTGAGAACTGAGGAAAGCAAGATAACTCATCAGAGTCTTTTTTATGTAGACAAAAGCATTTCTATCCTACATCAGGACGGGATAGAGCTCACACTTTAATTACGTCAAATACTGTAAATTGAATTAATATCACTTGAATTAATAATATTTATAATAAAATAGAATACTTTTTGTAAGACCGTAACGCCATACCGACCAAACAACGCGAAAGCTGAACCACTACACTACTAAATGAAATTTCGTAGAGCCAACTATAATATTTACTCCAACTAGATATTCTACCAATGATAGAGAAAGAGAAGAGGAGAGGAATAATTAGACTGAGAGTGAATCGTTGCTTTAGTGCTTAATTAATTAGTGCTTTAATTAATTAATTACTGTATTAATTAATTTGCTTTAATTAGTGCTTTTTTATTTCTGATTTCTGAAGTCTTTTCAAAGTTCGGAATGCATTTCAAGGAAATGCCATCAGCACTATTGCAAATATTGCGCCGTCTAGACTGGTAATATTGTGGTGCTGTGTAAACAGAAACAAACGTAGAGGCATAAGAACCAAACAACAACCATTCTGCCAATTATGCGAACTAATAATGCGAATTCTATTAAGCCAGTGAAGAGTAGGCTACAGTATACAATCATTATTATGTATATGAAACTGTAGACTGTGCCGGTAAAATAAATTAGTCAAACACGTAGAACAATAAATTAGTTATAGAAACTCATATTCATCACCATAAATAAACTCCATATTGAATTGTTTTTGGAAAAATATGATTCACAATTTCAGATTTTCAATCCCGAACATCCCGGGATTGACGCTGAAAAATCCCGGGATTGTTAGGTATCAAAAATGGACCGGGATCCCGGGATTGACATCCCTACTTGGAAGTCATTGGCCAAAATAATTATAGAATCAGTCAATAAGTGCTATAGTGAGGTCCACGTTATAATGGCAGTATTTGATCAACTTTGGTTTTGCTATCCTTGTCTATCATTCGACAAAGCCGGTGGTACTATCCTTTTCTAGGTCCACAACGATGCCAATTATTTTTTTACAGTTTAGAAATATAATTAATTAATGAAAAGAATCGGCATCGCCATTCTTCTATCTTTATCCACTGTCATTATAACGTGGACCCAACTATAGGAGTTGTGATTAACTTTGGTGTTACATGGAGAACTCATCTGGAATTCCTAAAAAACAAATTTGAGGCTGTGCAAAGGCTAAAAATAAACTATGTACTGGTGATATTTTCAAAGCTTTTCGATTTGTAGGGCCTATATCATCAAGCTATCAAAATGATAAAGTTTTCACGGGAAAATATTTTTCTCCGATCATTAGTTTTTGTGATATGAGCGGCTAAGGTTTGAATTTTTGGGACAGAACACTTCAAATTCGGTAGGAGATTAATCTATGAGATTTGGAGGATGAATTTTCCATAGTATTGTTGATTGAATATAACAAAAAATCGAAAATATCATTTTTTGTGAAAGTTATTCAATTAACTAAAAATAATTCTTTTAGTTGAGTTATTTTTGTTCATTTTTGGTAAATTGAATAACTTTCTCAAAAATTGATATTTTCATGTTTTATCAACAATACCATGAAAAATGTATCCTCTAAATCTCATTGATTAATCTCCTACCGAATTTGAAATGTTCGGTCCCAAAAATTTCAACTTGAGGCGCTCATATCCCAAAAAGTAAAGCTGCGTTTACACCAAAGTTATTAACAAAATGTTAATAATTTAATATTTATAGATTCTATCAGATTGAACATAACTTATCATATACATGATGGACTTATGTTTTTGTCAAGTTCCGTTAAATCTAATAGAATCTATATAGATTAAGTTATTAACATGTTGTTAATAACTTTGGTGTAAACGCAGCTTAACGATGGGGAAAAGTGTTTTTCTGAGAAAACTTTTTCATTTTGATAGCTTGATGATATCCAAATCGAAAAACTTTGGAAAATATCACCAGTACAAAGTTCATTTCTAGCCTTTGCACAGCCTTAATTCTGCAAGTTTTGTTTTGAGAAAGCTAAAAGCTACCCTGTATTCGACTGCTCTTAGAAGTGTTTATTTCTCCCTGTTTCACTCCCTGCTAAACTATAGAATGATTTGTTGGGGAAATTCTAGTTGTGTGGTGGGGAAATTCTGTAAATTCTGATTACAGAAGTGGGTCTCGAGGGTGATGAATGGGGAATCAATTCGAATAAGTTGTCGGCCTCATTTCAGAGAACTTGAAATTCTTCCACTCCCAATATGTATTTCCAAAACAATTTGCTTCATAAAAACATATACAAGAATTTAACACAGGTGAAGCATTTCATAGATACTCGACCAGGTACAGAAGTAACTTGAGAGAGGATGCGCACCGGAGTAGCATGTATGAACGAGGTGTACGGAGCTCAGGTATTCGAATGTACAACTTGTTGCCATCTCACTTGAAATAATTATCCGGAAGAAAATTTAGAATTCTATTGAGAAGGGAGCTGCTTTCTATTGGTGCATATACGATGGAGGAGTTCAATGTATAGGCCTATTAAAAACCTCAAGCTGGAAGTTTATGAGGATAGTACACTTTTTCTTGTTCGAGTTCGACAAATCCATATAAATAAATAAATAAATATAATTTTATTCTCATTGAACTGATCATTGATTACAGACAACGTCATATTCTAATTGTAATTCAACACACAACAAATTCGAAATTCAAATTCAATATCAAACACACATACATCTAAAGATATAAAGTGAAGTCACTTAGTAATGGGTTGAAGCATGACCCTGTATCTTTTTTGTAAGAGGTCAGTGGCCAATGGTCGCTCGGTTACTCTGGGAACAAACCAATCAGAATTCATGGAAATTATATTTCCATGGTCAGTGGATGAAATGAAATCATAAAATTATTCCTACAAGTTCTAATGGACGCTCGGTCACTCTGGGAACAGTCCAATCAGAACTTATGGAAATTATATTTTCACTGTGTCGACCACTTTCACAGTCACTGATATAAAAGAATCCAGGTTTTAGGAGGCTTCCGGTATATCCAAATATGTACTACCCGTATTTTGTGTCTCCAATTTTTTGCGACTTACCCATTTTCTAGCCTTCTTTGTCTAGACTACTATCGATGAAACACAATGTGAACCGTACCTTAATTACAAGTTAAACTTCAGATTCAGAACTTCAGTTTGTCTTCAACAAACAGACGGCTAGTATAGAAGTGTTTACTGTCTGGCGCGGCGATCATAGGCTGTCAGCATCGGTTAAATGGGGGAAGCATTATGTTATTCATAAGAAATGCTGACGGTTGAACGTGAAGCTCACGTGACGACCTTCCTGTCTGCGAATGACGTGAGGGATGCGTCTCGTCCACCACTACAATACATTTATCGATCCTTTATCTTTAAGGTGAAGTCCTTCATAAACCTGCCTTGCCCTCAGATTTTCGGACCAGCGCCATTTGCATAATGGATAATACGCCGTGTATACACGAGCTGAGTACAACCATAGAGAAACAATAGCGTAAGTAGATATCCCATGGTATAGGGCGTTTATGTCGCAACTTTCACTGTTATCTCAAGCCGATTATTGTTGATTATTGTCGATTTTTACTGTTTTGACCGGGTAAGAGTGTATAAACGGCAAAATTTGAGAAACTACCAGCTTCATGAAGCTTCACAGGAAAGAACTACGTGGACTAACAGCTTGAGATAACAGTAAAAGTTGCGACATAAACGCCGTATACCATGGGATATCTACTTATGCTATTGTTTCTCTATGGTACAACTGACACGTTTCTCAGGCATTTTGTGTGAGGTTTAACTCGAAACAGACTTTATTCAAATAATAAATAAATGAATAAATGTTTATTTCCCCCAAAAAACTAAAACTACAACATCAATTTCACAAAATATTAGATAAATTACAATATTACATACAAAATTCTTATAATGTGTCCTCTACTTGTTTAGTTTTTTCTGTGTGGAAATTGACCTACTCCACTATGGCGTACCATGTTCTAGAGTAGGTTTTGTTAGTTTTTTGTGCGTATTATTAATTAGTTAGTGTTTAGTAAGTCATTAGGTGGTTAGTTGTTATTTGAAATAATGTTTTCTATGTTCTGTCTTCCTTTCCTCATCAACCAATTGTGTACTATTGTTTTGAACTTTCTAGGATGATTAATCTGTTTAAAGTTTGCAGGAAGTAGATTATATAATTTTGGTGCTAAATGATTGAAATGTCTCTGGTATAGTGCCTTCCTTGCAACACTGGTGATTTATAATGAAACAGTTTTACACATATAGTTCTATAGTAAGGTCCAAGTTATAATGGCAGTGTTTGAAGCTTCGTGAACTTGTAGTGCACAAGTCCGAAAAAAAATTTGATTAGGAATGGTATTGCTATCCTTGTCTATCATTCAACAAAGCGGATAGCGCTATCTTTCTCGCGTTGCTCTGTTGCCAGTCCGTCTTTTAACAATGTAGAATTAAAAATTAATTAACAAAATAGTTCATGTTAATTATGAAAATTCATTAAGAAATTATTGAAAAATATAATTTCTTGCTTAATAAAATATAATTGGTTATTTTGAACGAGAATGAACAGTTAAAATTACATCGATAAACCTGTAGGCTCTTCAGCCACCGTCTATAGAAGGCATTGACAAGACAGAGAGTATCGGCAACGTTTTTCTCCTATCTTTCTCCACTGCCTTTATCACCTCACTATAGGGGTTGACGATGAAAATATCTAATCGTGTATCTTGATCCTTAAGGGGCATTTACATTAGTCAAGTTTCCATGAATTCAAATTCTGTGTGAAATGATTGTTGATGATGAAAATATCCAATCGTGTATCCTTAAGGGGCATTTACATTAGTCAAGTTTCCATGAATTCAAGTTCTGTGTGAAATGATTGTATTGAAATGATTGTTGATGATGAAAATATCCAATCGTGTATCCTTAAGGTGCATTTACATTAGTCAAGTTTCCATGAATTCAAGTTATGTGTGAAATGATTGTATTTTGCAAAATTGAAGTGCATTCACAAGAGCATAAACTTGAATCCACTATACCAATGTAGACCCCTTTCAAGTGTTATTGATTCAAGTAAATGTTGTACATTTTGACTTTTCGATTCAATTTGAATCTTGAAGGCACAATCTAACCTACAAGTGGGAAAATGGGATAAAACAGTGTTGCCAGTCAATGTAGAATGTATGAAAACAACTAGATAGAAAAGTATGATGCAAGAAAAATATGAAAGTGAGACTGGCCACTAGTTTTCATAAGCTGAAGAGTAATTTATAAAGGGAAAAATCTAATTTCGAAGGTTTCTTTGCAGGCTGGCCACTAACTGCAAAGCATCGCACAAACGCATCGATTTTTTTTTCGTACGGTATTTAACGTCCTTATAAATTCTATTAGATTAAACAGGTGATTTCAAACAGATGATGTTTGCCGAGTTCCGTTTAATCTGATAGAATTCATAAGGACGGCAAAATATCATATGAACAAAAATCGATGTGTGTGTGCGGGGAATAAGACAAGCATAAAAATATAACAAGCATTTATGTTCAGCCTAAAAAGAAAGCTTCGAGAAGAATTGGATTTTTCACTTCATCATAATATTATTATTAATATCAAGGCACCGATCTTCGCTCGTTATTTATTTATTGATGAAAAAACGCAATCATTCTTTAAAATGATTGGGGAAGGACTAACAGGCACATCCCAAAACTGTATCTTCCCAGAATTTTGATTTATACACTATAAATATTCCAAAAAGTAGGTTATGTTACATACACTTGAAATCAGGTCCAATTTCCAGTCCAAACATTTGAAAACAGAAAAGTTCAAACTTAGATTGTTTATTTACAAACCAAATTGAATCACAAAATAACACTCACTAAACACTTAAAACTGTAGAATATTTTTTTGACTTTATCCTGTTTAACTAGGAGAGCTCAATTTCCTTTTTCTAGTTGGTTACCTGCTGCTATAGCAGCACCAACACCAGTTTCTTCTTTGGTTGATTAACTTTGAAAATTATGATATACTCTAATTTAGAATGAGATAAAATGTCATGTCAACAAATCAAAATATTTCGATCAAGTCGATTACAATTTCTAGATAATATTTCTCGTGAGATAAGCTGATTGATCGCAAATAGTTTAACAGCTGAACATAATTCAGTATCTCTACCTCACAGGCACTCCTATCTTCCGTTATCAACAGATGACGAAATTACCATGTGTTTTTCCAAGGATGAATAATAATTATCCTTTTCGTGTCCTTCATTGAGTTTTCTCAGGGATGAGACCTAGTGCAATCGAATTTTCATATCATAAACCTACTATGTTCCAAATTTCGTGAAAATCGTTAGAGCCGTTTTCGAGATCCGTTGGACATAAGTAAATATATAAATAAGCAAATATATAAATGTATACAGAAATTGCCTGCTTAATATAATTGGATATTATAGGCTACTTCTCAGCTGATGTGAACTTGAATTGAAGTGAACTAGACTTCAAGATTTCAAGATCACTCATTTGACTCAATCAATAGAAAACACTTGAATTCTAGTAAAATTCACCAATGTAAACGTAGCGAGAGTTATATTTCCGTTGTATCCTATACTAATAAACAAACAATTTCTGTTTATATGTTCAGATGTTTTTATATCTGTATGTGACCGGATCTCGAAAACGGCTCTAACGATTCTCACGAAATTTGGAAGAAAGTAGGTTTATGATATAACAATTCGATTGCACTAGGTCTCAACCATGTGATAACTCGCTGAAGGACATTAAAAGGATAAAGACGTCCTTGGAAAACAGCTGGAAATTTTGTCGTCTGTTGATGATGGAAGTGAGTGTGCGATTGCAAGTGTGTGGAACTGAGACAAATTTATTACTCAGCTGTTGAACTTTTGTAATCATTCAATCAGTGCCGGTTGTACAAGAGCCGGTTAAATTTTTAATCCTGATCAATTCCAGTAGAACCAATCTGATAAGCTATCTTTTTGAAATGGTCTTCTCTGATTTGGATTGAAATTTAACATGCTTTTGTGAGAGAAATTTATGCATTCCTCTGGGTATTAATCTCAATCCACTTTCATTAGATAGAACCTTTATGTATGAACTATAGATATTTTATAATTTCTTCTTTCGTAATAAATTTTATATGCTTTTGTACTCCAGAGCGGAGCTCGGTGCCTCGATATTGATTGTTAATATGGCAATGGATGAAACTTGATTCGATTTGTTTTTATATTGTTTGATCCGATTTGATTTGATATTTTAGGACGGGTGCGCAGTTTTTAGACCGTGTGAATCAGACTCGATTTGATGTTTTAGGATGAATGGTAATGATACCAGTAATTTGTTCTTCGTATGATTGTAAACATGCTTCCATTGAATAAAGCTTGATCTGATTTGTTTTGATATGATCTAATGTGAATTGATTTGATGTTTTAGGACGATTGGCGAGGCCGGGTACGTAGTTTAGACCGACTGGCTCTAGCGCTGCGACAGGCTGAGTTCTCGCGATACCTGGCCACAGTGGGACAGCGAGGTGGTTTGGCACTTCTCTCCTTTCTGCTCAGGTCGCTTCACGATGATCGTAGTCAGAGGCTCGTTTCCTCGTCTCTCAGGGCTGCCAGGTCGCTTGTACAGGTCAGGTTGAATAGTATTATTATTGATGTTGCTTTCCATGACGAAACACTATATAATAACTTTGTTGTAGTTCTGACACTGTGTTACTTGTAAATATTTGAAAAAAAACACTTACTTTTCTTGGAGCATTTTATTCCTGAAGAGGAGCTTTATCAGCCTGAGGCTGTTTTTTTTTCAAATATTTACAAGTAACTCAGTGTCTGAACTACAACAAAGTTAGTATTGATGGAATAAAATAGAGAATGCATTTATTCAAATGCTAATTAATATATAATTATTATTTAACGAAAATCCTAAATAAATGCTGCAAATCACCCCGAAGACCTCTGCTACTGCAGACATTGACAACAGGGTTAACAGCTTACAAAGAGCTGTTAACCCTGTTGTCAATGTCTGCAGTAGCAGAGGTCTTCGGGGTGATTTGCAGCATTTATTTAGAATTTTCGTTAAATAATAATTATATATTAATTAGCATTTGAATAAATGCATTCTCTATTTTATTCCATCTGTATCTGGTTAGCCGCTATGGCTTCGTATAAAATGAGCGCTGCTATCCAGAGATTGTCAGTTTGGTGTAAGGGTAAGCATTCCTGACTGGCAATTGGGAGGTACCGGGTTCGATTCCCGGGCTGGCAACTAATTTTTGAATTGTAGTTCTTATCGAATTTCCATCTAGCTGTTGACCCTGTTGTCAATGTCTGCAGTAGCAAATGTCTTCGGGGTGATTTGCAGCATTTATTTAGGATTTTCGTTAAATAATAATTAAAGTTAGTATTATTATAGTTCAGGTCACCAAGATCAGCATTGGTTTATGTAAAAAGCTTTGCTTCAGTTATTATGTCAGTTATCAGTTATACAAGTTACAAAGCTATATAGTATCACATAGATACGACCACCTCGTCTTTCGGAGGAGACGATAAGCCGTCGGTCCCGATTACCTAAAAAGAAGTCGTCTTCTCTCATCATCATCATCCCTCTTACTCATTACCTACGCACAAGCCTATGAGCTTATATAGGCATCACCCTCAGTATTATTATTTGCGTTAAGCAACAACTGAAATCCCATTGTTTTATTATACACATTGCTACATATTGCTACACAATACAATTAATGAATTACATGTATTATCAATGTATCAATTAATTATTTTCCTACTTAAGATTTACAACTATTTTTCTTTTGATATGATTTGAATTGAAAATAATTATTTTTGAGATCACTGATTGATTAGGCCTATATAAATGTACTATTTCTATGTTTTTTTTTTTTATAAAAATATAATGTAAAACTTGACTCCTTCAGTCGTCAAACCTTAATTCTCTAGAAGGTTTTGGAGAATTCATTTTTCGTGTGGTAAGATATATATTTTTTTTTTTTTTGAAATTTTCAACTGAAAAGGAAATTGCTTTGTTTATTATTCTTCATTTTTTGTTTGTAAGATTTCTTTTTTTATAAGTGTTTTTTTCATTCTTGTTTGTTATATTTTCTGTAATAAAACTGAAACTGAAATAAACTCCCTTCATCTGGGGGTACCAGGAAAAAGGGGAAAAATTATTATTATTATATAGTGAGATTCTCTAGAAATGACCAGCAATGGTTGTATGTGGAAATGTTTGTTGTCAGGTCAGTTATCAGTTATAGTTACAAAGATATAGGCCCTGTTGCACAAAGCCGGTTAAAATTTAACCGTAATTAATTTCACGAGAACCGATCAGAGAAGGCGTCTTTGAAAAGACAGCTGCTATGATTGGTTCTCGTGGAATCAATCACGGTTAAAATTTAACCGCCGTTGTTCAACCGGCACATAGTGAGATAACCACAAAAAATATTCTTCTCCATTACGTAAAAAAATATGTTCAGTTTACCTAATGAACAGTAGTCCAACTTCTACGAAAAAAATGTTGTGCAATAAATTATACAATAGACAAAATAAGTTTTACATGCACAAATTCTCTCCAAACCCAAAATTATCAGTTGACGAATTCACAAAAGTGAACAGCAACGGACGTATGCCAACGAGCATAAGAAAACTCGATCACCAGGTGTCCAAAATGTTGCAACGCACACAGACGCCCATCTCTCTATGTCTGCTCAGGTCTTCATGCACTATTATTGATGTTTCCTCAGTCTGTCTGCATGCGTCCATCTGTTTATGTGTGCGTCAATCCTCCTCTACCAACTGTAGAAATTTTATTTCAGTTCTACGACATTTTTTTTAATAAAGTTCTGTTTGAAAATACTGTTTCATAATATAAATTGAAATATAATTCTGAATGCCCTTTTAAATTATTTCGTCACGGTATGTTCCTGCTACTAATGTCATTTTCAAGTTGCTTCAACAATGTTTTGTTGATAGTGTTATTCCTCCATGATTGGAAGAATGAGACTTCTTATTCTTTCAATGTTTTGTTGTATTAATTATCCAGCAATTTTTTTCATCCTTCCCTTATTATTCTTCCCAATCCCATCCTTTCATATATATATATCGTCTATTTACTTTTCCTGATACCTTTTCACCTTCTCAAGGATTGAAGGTTATCCTAGTACATGGATATCCATAGTTGGAAAAACCCTTCAATCTTCCATCCTTTTTTGCACCACTTTCTTTTTTTTCTCCCAATGTGCATTGTTGTTGTTGTTTGCATGTATTCATTTGTTAATCTCTGTATTGGACTTGTATGTGTGTAAAAAGAAATAGATTGAATTGAATTGAATTTGAGATATTGTATGTTTTAATTGTTTTTTTCGTGCGCACAGGTTTTGCCAGTTGGCAGCGTACACTCTACGCTCCCCTGCCTGGTGCCAGTGCTGTGCCGCCATATTGGCGGGGGCGGTGGAGGCAGTGTGATGGTGAAACTGGAGGCGGTTGCCGCCCTCAAGACGCTGATGCGCGTCGTGCGTCCTCAGCCAATCGTCGACATACTATTTGCCGACAAGTGCTTCGGATCCAGGAGCTCCAAGGTATAAATACATATATTAATCATGGAATATCGATTATAATCGAATCATCATACTGATTATTAATCATAATTATTGTTATGGAATATGATTATTGATTAGTATTAATCATCGACAAACTACAGGGTTATTCTAAATGATGGACCCATCAAAACTTGGTATTTAATAAAGTAAAAATGCAAAATGGACAATCTTTATACCAATTGAAAGAGAACGTTTCAAATTTTTTATTTAATACCTTACAAGTAGTGTTCAATGTAGCCTCCGGCTGATGCACGGCAAACATCTACACGGTATCCAAACTCGTCCCACACGCGAGAAAGCGTATCTGGTGTAATATTGAGTGCACGGCAGCAGTGATACGGTTCGGCAGATCATGCAGCAGCCGGAGGCTACATTGAACACTTGAGAGGTATTGAAAAAAGGATTGAAACTTTCTCTTTCCATTGGTATAAAGATTGTCCATTTTGCATCTTTACTCTAATAAATAACAAGTTTTGAAAATGAGCCCATCATTTAGAATAATCCTGCGTAATTTTGACAAGTTCTTCGGTTCAAAGTCAGTAATATCATAGAGAAAATAAAGCATAAATATGTGTAGCATGATACAATAAAGTACCTACAGACTTATGCGCCACGGACACATACATTTCACTTTTCATCAGTGGTTGCTATTCTTATTGTTTCTGTATTTGTACAGAAGCTGTAATAAGGTACAATAAGCATAGCATCTGATGAAAAGTGAAATGAGCGTGTTCGTGGCTCAGAAGTCAGATTATGCTGTATTTCTACTTTCCTTGCCCTATTACCATAGGTAAGGAAAGTATCGCTTTCCGAAAAAATTAAGGTACCCCAATTTCTAAATTTCTATACATTTCAAGGTCCCCTGAGTCCAAAAAAGTGGTTTTTGGGTATTGGTCTGTATGTGTGTGTGTGTGTGTGTGTGTGTGTGTGTGTGTGTGTGTGTGTGTGTGTGTGTGTGTGTGTATTAGTGTATGTGCGTCTGTGTACACGATATCTCATCTCCAAATTAACGGATTGACTTGAAATTTGGAACGTAAGGTCCTCACAATATAAGGATCCGACACGAACAATTTCGATCGAATGCGATTCAAGATGGCGGCTAAAATGGCAAAAATGTTGTCAAAAACAGGGTTTTCCGCGATTTTCTCGAAAACGGCTCCAACGATTTTGATCAAATTCATACCTTAAAAAACATTGATAAGCTTTATCAACTGCCACAAGTCCCATATCTGTAAAAATTTCAGGAGCTCCGCCCCATCTTTGCAAAGTTTGATTTTAGTTTCCCAATTATCAGGCTTCAGATACAATTTAAATAAAAAATTTCAAGTGGAAAAGATTGAGCATAAAAATCTCTACAATTAATGTTCAGTAACATTTTCACCTAAAATTGAAAATAAGCTCGAAATTCGAGAAAATGTGATTATTCAATTGCTAACTGTTGGCAACTGTTGATTCTATTAAATCATTCACTATGATGAGATAGCAGACTTCGTGTGTCTGCAGCGCTATTGTCCTGTTACCAGCTGGCTCAAATCTTTGAATAGTAGACTTGAGAAGCGCGGGAACACTAGCGTCAGGTGATCAATTTTCATAACGGCAAGGAAAGTTGTGTGAGTGCGCCACACCAGATTTTCTGTATAGTAATGCTATTGTGTTATTACCAATAAATTACTATCTAAATAAAAAAAATCTTTTTCGTTTTGGAGATGAAGAAGAAAGTGGTAGAAGAAGATTGGTGAAGACGGAGATGGATGATGGAAAGGATTAAAATAAAGAAGAAAAGAAGAACAAAGTATTCAGAGGAAACTGAAGATGAAGAAGACAGTATAAGCCTGGGGTTAGACCAGACGAGTAAATGCTTGTTCTGAACAAAGATTAATAAAAATGTGATGATACCAGTTTAAAAGCTCTAAACCCACGAGAACTAACATTGGATTCATTGGCGGCGCTTCCGTAACGGCCAAGTGAGCCGGGCCCACCCAAATGAAATAGTAAAGTACATTTTAAAATGCTTCAGGTTATACGATTAATAGTTATTATTAAATGAAATGCAATATAAATTAATTTTGAAATGTCAGCTGGTAAAAACTCTCAATCAATCAATCAATCAATCAATTTATTCAGCCTGGCGATACATTAGTACATAAGGCTACGTCACAGAATATTTTATAAAATTACGATACATAATAAAATCATAATTCGGTCAAAATACATAGGCTAATAAAAAAAATAAATAAATAAAAAAAAAATGATATTTCTCTCGTTGAAATATCATGCAAATCATCGCGTGGCCATCGTAGAAAACGTACGAGCTCGACGATGGCCACGAATCATTACGTAGCACATTGAAGGACCCCACAATTCAGGCCCTTCTATAGTGAGGTCCACGTTATAATGGCAGTGTGTGATTTGCAATGGTGTTGCTATCCTTGTCTATCGTTCAACAAAGCCAATGGCGCTATCTCTTCCACGCATTGCGATGTTGCCACATATATCGTTTATCAACAATATAGAAATTCAACCAATTGACAAAATATTTAATCTCAATCATGAAAATTATCATTACATCTTTAAAAAATATATTTTCTTGACAAATAAAATATGACTAACCAATTTCAACAATAATGAACAGTTAAATTGATCAGATATACCAGTATCAGCTGTTTGGGTGGCAAGGCTGAGATCTGGCAACCCTTTTCTCCTATCTTCCTACACTGCCATTATAACGTGGACCTCACTATAGCTCTCATAAGAACGTATTGGCCAGGCATCGCAAGCCGGCGGCGCTTGACTGGCTGGGAGCAATGCATGCATCGGTAATTCGATATAAGGAGCAATTGCGCCCATTTGAACTGGTTCATTGCCCGTTGATTCACAGTATTCTCGCTCGGACTGCTGAGCGCTAGTGTAGCTTTGTACTTGTTTACATCATCTCATCATGTGAATCCGAATTGCCAAACAGGTTGTTTCATCATTTTATGAAGTAATAAGTTAATACTTTTAGCTACTTTTGTGCTAATATTTGCATAGATTAATCAGTTCAGCAATAATACAACTGTTGTGATTGCTGATTGTGAATTTAAATGCGTGATTTTATTGTGAAGCTCTGTATTAGTGTGTGGTGATCATGATCATTAGGTCTACTTTGACAAGTCTTTTGGTGAGTTACATATTATGTTGTTTTAATCTATTTGATTGACCGAGCGAAGTGAGGTCTAAGATTCAAGTCGACGGTTTGGCATTTCTCTTAATGTTTATATGTTGCGCATTTACGGCGAAACGCGGTAATAGATTATCATGAAATTTGATAGGTATGTTCCTTTTTAAATTGCGCGTTGACGTATATAGAAGGTTTTTGGAAATTTTGCATTTCAAGGATTATATAAAAGGAGAAAAAGGAGCCTCCTTCATTAGAGTAAAAATCAGACTATAGAATTATTCATCATAAATCAGCTGTCTATAGTGGACTATAATACTACCCGTTCAAAAACATCGAACATCTTGAAAATGTATCTTTCCATCAACGTTGTAGACAGTTGCAGCCAGACCTGATAACAGCGCTCACACTCACTTTACGGGACGACACGTCACGGTACGATAAGACAGAAAGCTCTATGTTTATTTAGGATTTTTTCTAGACATTTTAAATTGATAAATTATATATTAATATTTGAGAAAACATAACAACAGGTCAATGTAACTTAATGAGCGCGAGGTCTACTGTTCACAGAACTACTAGTAAGAAAATGACATAGATTACCTGCGTAACAACTTGTAAAGTTGAATATTATTTATTTATTCATTCGTAAATGGAGACAACGGGGGTCACCCCAAATCTGTCTCCTTTACATATTTGTACAATACAAAATAGTACAATATGCTTCATAAAGCACCCCTACTTCCCAGCCCCACCCCCAACTTACTTGATACTTGATACTTGAGGTCGTTGCCCAGGACTGGGGTTTCCAGATCGGCAGTGTCATTTCAGAAGAAATAATAATAACCACAAAATGGTTATTCGTTTAGTGGAGGAGCAGCCACCCCAAAAAGAGGTACCTCATCCCACTCCTGTAGGGAAAACAGAGACCTATCTAGCAGCCCATTTCTTACTGCAGCACAGAACTCCACATATCGCATGTCTTGCGCCTCCCTCGGCAGTGTGTTGAAAGGCGAATGGCCTGAGCAGGAAAACTGCTGTAGGTCCCCCGCCAGTCTGCATCGAGGTAATTCCAGTTTGGCAGCATGTCGAGTGTTGTCAAAAATCGAAGAAGTGAAGGAATCCTGAGGCGAAATAAGTTGCCGCAACAGATAACCGTATTAATATGGAAGAAAAATACGAGGTTTTAACAAAAAGTTGATCTATAGAGTTGCTTATAATTTTCGGCCATATATCTCGTCAATCATCAAAATTATAAAATTCTAACTTGTACCATTTGATTTCCCAGCTAATTTTACATAGGCCTATGTATAATTAATCACTCAAGTCCCCCATCAGGCCGTGGCAAAAATGTTATTAATTGAATTTTCAAGAAAAATTTAAAATCTTCCGCCATCATGATCTCGGTAACAGAGCATTTTGGGTCCAATGTTTACTAGATATTTTGAAGTAAGGAAACACCTCAGAAAGGTTGTCGGTATACTCACAAAGTTAGTAAGAATCAAATTTATACTTTTCTCTAGTTAATCCAATTACTGGAACTGATTTGTTTTTATTCAATTCAATTATTACCTGTGATTTCAGCAACGGGAAAGCTCACTGCTGTGCCTGATGTACTCTCTGATGACATTTCCGAGTACTGAGTTCAGCTGCGGCAGGCTTGCCAACTGGATTGTGCGAGCGGCAAGCCGTGAACCTAAGCGACGAGTACGCCAGTCCATCCTGGAAACGTTGGCAGTACTGGCTCAATTTGTGCCGCGTTCCCAGCTCAAGGTATGTACATACAGAAGGGTCCCAGATCCCAGTTCGTCACGATATTATATATTGTTGTCTTCTCCCAATCATATTATATATTATAATTATGATTTGTAATTGTCAATGAAATAAATTAATATGTCCTGATACACACTAACCTAAGGGCCAAGCCACATGAAGCGTTTTTGCAATATTACAGCAAACTAGTGGGCAGGGCAGAAAGCTCTCCGATTGGGTGATTATCAGCTGATTGGATTGGCGTTCGGTAATCAGCTGATAATCACCCAATCGGAGAGCTTTCTGCCCTGCTGACTCGTTCGCCGTTAGTGCAAATTCAGTGGAAAACGCTAATATGTGACTTGGCCCTTAGTGAGGCATTAGTGTAAAGTGAGTTCTAGGGTATAAGTTAGGTTAGGTGTTAGGTTTTTCTTTTAAATGGTAATATGCTACATTTGGACTGTTGTAAAATTAGAATTGGAACCGTTTTGGGCTTATAAGTCTGTGGTACTTTTCTGTAAGTTGTGTAACTCTGAATGATTAAATAAATAAATAAATTCTGTTACTTTTTACGATTTCTCTTTGAATTTATGGATAAATATATGATACTTTATTGGACCCCTTCGTATACGAACGCTAGCGAGCTGAAATCTGACCACTCTGTTCGTACAGAACGAGTAGGTCGCGGTGTAGATTTCGGTTTTGATAGATGCCACTAATCAGCTGTGAATGATAGCAACATTTGAATGATTTCCTGCTGATGGTGCGTTTCAATTCTCTAATGTTCAATATTCTTTAATAATAGAGACATTCCGCAGTCGACGACGGAAAGCATTGTTGACATTCATATTGTCCAAATTTCAAGTGTGCTAAAATAGCTGATCAAATAACTTTTCATTATTTGTCTCTATTATTAAAGAATTGAACAATTCTAATAAAATCAACATATTGCCATTTAAAAATATAAAAAAGTATAAGCTCAACCTTCCCCATTAAAACATAAATGAACATATTTTTTTAGGTTATGTAGACAAATTGAAATCCACCCAATCTGAGATTCTCTCCCTGTCGTGGTCGACGACGGCATTTACGCACAAACGAAAACCCAGGAATTGAAACTCAACTGTAGGATACCCTTGTCAACTCCTACGCTTTACAACCCAGAAATTTTCAGTTATCACGTTTTATATACTCTGTTATAAATTGTTAATCTCAGAAAATGAAAAAGCTTTATTCTTTGCCAAATTTTGTCAAGTAATAAGTTAATGAGTTCATCTGTTGAAGCTTATTTATTTAATCATTCAGAATTACACAACTTACAGAAAAGTACCACAGGCTCAAAACGGTTCCAATTCTTATTTATACAGCAATCCAAATGTAGCTAGGTTATTTGTCACTTAGCATTAACACACAAAAGTCATTTTTAAATTAAAAAATATACTTCTAAATTAAATTAAATCAATCATTATTGATTAGAAAACTCCAAACTTTAAAAAAACTATAACATTTTGAGACCGAAAAGACTAACACACTATCTGTCATATAGTAATTTTAAACCTGGATTTTGTTTTTGAGTGTAAACATAGGCAAATGCCGTAGCAACAGAAGAATAATTGGATACAGTAGGATAATAGATAACTTTATCTTCAACATCAGTGAACAGTCATAGCCTACATAATTCATTAAAATCTCAATGTAAATTAGGTACCAATTTGTACGTATTCCAATATTTTTTTTGTAGATTCTACTCTTAATGTTGAAAAACACAAATAGAAATCGTAAACCAAGATGATTTGTCTCTAGAGATGTAGCTGGTGAAGTCACGAAACCAGGTTCTTTTGTGAATATATAGGCCCAAATTATAAAAAGTGGTGACTTATAATTTATACCAGGTGATTCAAAAAGAACTTTACAAATTTGAAAATTCATATAAATCTTATTAAACAAGGTACAGAGCTGGTTTTGGTGTTGTTTTAAAGGAAAACACTCCAAGTTTTGACTCAATTTTTAACTTATAATTTATTTGTGTCTCTCATCATGGAAAAATACCACAACATCATACATATCGTGTTTCGTATGGAGACGTTAAACCGTCGGTCCCGGCTGCCTAAAAACCAGTCGTTAGGTCATGTCAGAGGCCCTGAAATTGATCAGTAGCGACCTGAAAACTCTGAAACCAGACCTGAGCCAGCCGGGTCACTCGGTATTATTATTATTACATAACATTACTGAAATGTCTAGGAAATTAATGTGTATGATATCATATTGTATTAACAGTACAGTGAAAACACATCTTGGTATTTGAACCATATTATATTGTGTATTATTTTATTGTATTGTAGGTGGATATTGGAGAGTACCCTCCTTCGGAGAGGGACGAGGCCGCCCTTTTTGGAGACGCCCTACATGCTCGCCTCTCCAGGAAACTTCTGCCCACAGTATCGCCCGAGGGGCTCATACTCTACGCCATCCAGCTTCCTCCTACTCTTACTGGTCAGTTGAGAATGATTTAGAGGGAATTAAGAGTAAATGAATGTAGAATAATATATCCTCATATGGCAGAAGATTCGACAAAACCGGAAAGATCATGTTGAAAGGATGGAGAGCGATAGGATTCCCAGGGCAGTCATGTCGTATTAGGGTAACTGTCCACTGGAACCGTATTCGACCGATCCGTTCGGCCGTTGGAACGGACAAAACTGCCGGCCGTTAATTCGGCCGAATATGGTCGTCCATTGGAACCGTTTACGTCAGTCTAGTTGCCAATCATTGAATTAACTACTATCATAGCCACCAAAAGTTTTCATAAACAATGATTATATTGAGATTTTGAAAATTGAATAAACAAATATCCACTAAATTAGTTATTAATTACTAAGGGCCGGGGTTTAGCTAAGTTCTAGACTTCAAACAGCTGGAGTCAGAAAATTGGCTTTCCGAAACGGGGCGTAGTCGTAGTCATTGTCATAGTCACGTTTGAATTAAATTTCGAAAAACTAGAAAATTGACCATAACATAAAATAAAGAGAAAATAGTGTAAAGTTCCAGGTATTTTGAATTGTTAGTAATGTTTTATTTCGTCAAGGAAAAATGTTTCCAATTATAGAAATGAGAAAATAAAAACTGCTTCTACGCCCCGTTTCGGAAATCTGTTTAAAGTCTTGAACTTAGCTAAATCCCGAGCTCGGAAATTGGCCCTTAGTAATCTTTGTTCACAGGTTCCTTTAAACATCACAACGATGATATCTGTTGTCTCGCATATCCCACAATGGAACATGTTCTTGAACCAAACTTATCAACTTTTCATTGTCCATAGTTACAACTTTATAAAACAGAACAACTACAAAAAACAAAAACAAACAAGATTGTGGAAGAATTTTAGGTTAGGAACACTTTTTTGTCTCAGCTCGACTTGTTAGTTCGGCCGGATAGAGACGGAAAATCCCATTCAATTCAAATCGAAAAATTGATCGGCCCTGCACGGCCGTATCAACCTGTTGCAATGGACGAGCATCTCTATTTCTTTCTTTGTTGGGGGATCGTTCGGTCGAGTTCGGTAGTTTTCGGCCGATGCTAGTTCGGATGAAAAGGGCTCTAGTGGACGGCCCACCTAACCCGGTTCGGAGGAGAATTGTGGCCATGCCACGCAAAAGATGGATGTGATGGTGAGTTTGAAGTCGGAACAGGCAAATAGCTTTATCCTTGTAAGAAGACGACGATGATTGTAGAAAGTTAGGAGTAGAGAGTACTAAAATAGAGAAACAATAGCGTAAGTAGATATCCTATGGTATAGGGTGTTTATGTCGCAACTTTTACTGTTATCTCAAGCCGATTACTGTCGATTATTGTCGATTTTTACTGTTTTGACCGGGTAAGAGTGTATGAACGGCACAATATGAGAGACTACCAGCGTCATAAAGCTTCACAGGA
The DNA here is from genome assembly GCF_014356525.2 of Nilaparvata lugens. Taxonomy (NCBI): domain Eukaryota; kingdom Metazoa; phylum Arthropoda; class Insecta; order Hemiptera; family Delphacidae; genus Nilaparvata; species Nilaparvata lugens. The sequence continues at coordinate 69,052,970 of NC_052508.1, read as the reverse complement.
AAGAACTTCGTGGACTATCAGCTTGAGAATCAGTTATCAGCTTGTTATCTGATAACAGTAAAAGTTGCGACATAAACGCCCTATACCATGGGATATCTACTTATGCTATTGTTTCTCTATGATACTACACAAGTTGAGCTTAGTTTGCTAAGCTCATATTTGTGTGTAGGTATAAATGCATCCTGCCGTCGGTTATGGAAAAAGAGTGAATAAGAAATATATTTTGTTATAAATGTTGAATTGAATGATGATAAATTTTCCATCAGAGGAATGTCAGTTTTAATATAGCTTGAAGCATAATGGAAGCTTGAATTTCCAATGTCTGAACATAGTCAGTAGAAAGTATAAAGCCGGGTTTACAACAAAGTTATTAACAAAATGTTTATTTCTCCGTCCTTATAGATTCTTTTAGATTGAACATAACTTATTATACACATGATGAACATATGTGTTTGTCAAGCTCCGTTCAATCTAATAGAATCTATAAGGACGGAAAAATACACATTTTGTCAATAATTTTGGTGTAAACGCAGCTTAAGACGTTGATATTGTCAATACCACTATATTTTTGTTCAAAATCAATATAAATGATAGAACCAGGTTTCATGGCAACATCCACCACATCTTCAGCTGAACTGAACAAAAATAAAGACCAATAATATTTACAACATGAACGTTTTATTCTTCCAATTATGGAGAAATACCATAACATATTATTGCCAGTAGAATTTGTTAATGAAGTAATGGATATCTGGAGTATTCTTGTAAGGCCCATTTTACACTGAAGAGTCGTGGCGGTGGCGTGGCGTGGCACTGACTTTTTGCCATTTCCACACCACTCCTATATAAACATATAATATGGTCTACTGCAAACTGTAGTGGCGTTTCGTCACGCCACTTCTATTTGAATTGAACCATATGTTAATATGAGAGTTGGAAAAGTCAGCGCCACGCCGCCACCACATCCGCCACTTCATGGCCACGCCATGTCACTTCAGTTTTAATTGGGCCAAAATGGCTAAAGAATATAGACGAAATGATCTGGTGACTTTTGCATATGTTTGTTATATGTATATCATTTAACGTCTATACTGTTAATACACAAATAAATGGATAAATACAAAACCTATATATAATTATTATTTAACGAAAATCCCAAATAAATGCTGTATATCACCCCGAAGACTTCTGCTACTGCAGACATTGACAACAGGGTTAACAGCTAGATGGAAATTCGATGAGAACTACTATCCAAAAATTAGTTGCCAGCCCGGGAATCGAACCCGGTACCTCCCAATTGCTAGTCAGGAATGCTTACCCTTACACCAAACTGACAATCTCTGGATAGCAGCGCTCATTTTATACGAAGCCATAGCGGCCAACCAGTTACAGATAGAATTAAATATAAAATGCATTTATTCGAATGCTAATTAATATATAATTATTATTTAATGAAAATCCCAAATATTTGGGATTCATCTGTAACTGTATCCCATCTGTATCCCAAATATTTGGGATTTTCGTTAAATAATAATTCTATATTAATTAGCATTTGAATAAATGCATTCTCTATTTAATTCCATCTGTAACTGGTTGGCTTTTAACAGGCTTTTGTGCAACCAGGGCATATTTTTTCAGTCCAGGAATGGCCAAGGTAGCCATGAATAAGATCCTGGTAGTTTTCAGGGCTTATTTCAATACAACTGAATTTATATATCAATTCAATCAACTCTAATGTATGTTTTATTATTGTTTAGGTGCGGATATCGAGTGGATAATGCGAGGAAGCGGGTCAGTGTCGGCCGGATCCGCCAAGAATCGGACCCAGCTGGACAATGCCCAGAGAGCCTTCAATTCTCCGCCACAGACTGAAACTCCTTCAAGGTATTCATTTATTTACTAATCTATGATAAAAATACATAGGCCTGGTTGCACAAAATTTTAACGAGAACCAATCAGAGAAGGCGTTTTTGAAAAGATGGCTTCTCTGATTGATTCTCGTGGAATTAATCACGGTTAAAATTTAACCGGCTGTTGTGCAACCGGCACATAATCTTAGAATGATTAGGAATGAAAGAAACAGGCCGTAATGGTACCATAATTGAAAAAGAGATAAGTTGGAGCATAGAGAAAAGATAGTATAGCTTATGCTATCTTTTCTCTATGGTTGGATCTCCTTCAAATTAGTATGCAACAAGTAATAAGAATACAAAAATAATAATTCAATTTATTTTTAGAATTGATTGCAGTTATTAGAACAGTAAAAGTGTAACGCGTAATTGAGTGAACAAATAAGTCAGATCTCCTTCAAATTGGAATGCAAGGATGCAACCAACATGTAATAAAATAAATAAATAATGCAGTTTATTTTGAGAGCTTATTTTTATACGTTTTCTTCTTTATTTTGTATTAAGTTCGTTTGTGAAATTCTTCTTCTGCTAGTGCCTATTTGTTCCAAATATTGGCGATCAGCCTGACTATGGATATCTTATTTACAGCCATCCTGAAAAGTTCTGTTGTAGTCTTGGAGAACCAGGTACGCAGGTTTTTCAGCCATTATAATATTCTCCTTCTTCCTGGTCCTCTTCTGCCATAGATCTTTCCTTGGAGAACGGATTTCAGCAGGCCGTATTTTTCTTCATTGCGCATGATATGGCCGAAATATGCAAGCTTCCTGCTCTTGATGATGTTCATCACTTCCAAAATCCTCATACATTCGCTCCAATACAGTTTTTGGTCACTCTGACCATCCATTAAATTCTCAACACTCTTCTATACAGCCACATCTCAAAAGTCTCGAGTTTTTTTCAGTTGACTTGGTCATTGTCCATGACTCCTTCCCATAGAAGAGTATTGAGAAAATGAAGCAGTGGAAAAGTTTGATTTTTACGTACATATTAAGGTTGTGACTCTTGAACAGTTTTGCCATCTGATTGAATGCTACATTTTTTTATCACTCGCTTTTTCTATTCTGCCTTCTACCTCCTGAGAAAGATCCCATTTGTGAAATCCGTTTGTGGGATGAATGGATTAATTGATTGATTACAGTTATTGAAACAGTGAAAGTCTTGTTTCTTTTGAATTCTACGGATCATTCGATACCATATAAACACAGATTACAGAAAGGTAGAACCAATCCTTGTTCCGCTTCCACACGCTTGCCAAGTGTGTACAAATGTCGACGAGCGCGAGAATGTGGATGGGTAGGCTACTATGACGCCGTTCGCCTTCACTCCGCCGTATAGATGTATGTAGCGAGTCACTCCGGAAGCCACTATGCAAGCGTCCTGGCGAGCGACTTGGTGAGAGTGTGGCGCCGGCACTACAGAGCAGCCCAGAACAGAGATACAGAACAATTCTTCCCCTCTATTTCAATTATATGGAACATCAAATAAAATGATAAATCATATAGCAGTAGACCATTGTTGTCCTTATTCCTCGATTGAATTGAATGGCATTTTTCAAACGATATTTATCAAAAACTTTTATTCATCATAATTTGAGAGACAGACAGTTTTGGGCTTTGCCTGTTGTCTTATCTCAATCATATTATATTGTAGTAATGATTTGTCAATGTCAATAAAATGGGTGGATGGATATGAGTTCAGATTGCAATATTAAACATTTGAGAAACAGCTTTCCCCTCATCCAATATTATATGGAAAATTCTATGAATATGGATTGCGATACTTTAATAATTCCTCTGTATTCCAATGTACAGTAGAACTCCAATTACCCGAACTTCGACTATCCGAATCGCTGATTATCTGAATCACTTTCAGAAAAAAATTGTCCAAGAAAAGAAAACGAATGAAGACTGCAAAACAGCTTACATTGACGGAGATGTTTAAAAAACAATGATTTTTATTTCTAAACTTGTACATAAGTACATTTTATTCATATTCAAAACATGTGAAAATATCATGTTTCTTACATTTAATTCAATAAAAAATAGTGCAATATCAAAAAATAGGGTTTTCTCTCCAATGGCAATTTTTACTTTCCTTGCCCTATTACCATAGGTAAGGAAAGTATTGCTTTCCGAAAAAATTAAGGTACCCCAATTTATAAATTTCTATACGTTTCAAGGTCCCCTGAGTCCAAAAAAGTGGTTTTTGGGTATTGGTCTGTATGTGTGTGTATGAGTGTATGTGCGTCTGTGTACACGATATCTCATCTCCCAATTAACGGAATGACTTGAAATTTGGAACTTAAGGTCCTTCCACTATAAGGATCCGACACGAACAATTTCGATGAAATGCAATTCAAGATGGCGGCTAAAATGGCTAAAATGTTGTCAAAAACAGGGTTTTTCGCGATTTTCTCAAAAACGGCTCCAACGATTTTGATCAAATTCATACCTAAAATAGTCATCAATAAGCTCTATCAACTGCCACAAGTCCCATATCTGTAAAAATTTCAGGAGCTCCGCCCCATCAATGCAGATAGATTCCCAATTATCAGGCTTCAAATATAATTGAAACAAAAAATATCAAGTGGAGTAGATTGAGCATGAAAATCTCTACAATTAATGTTCAGTAACATTTTCACCTAAAATTGAAAATAAGCTTTAAATTCGAGAAAATGTGATTATTCAATTGCAAATTATTGTTGATTCTATTAAATGATTCACTATGAAGAGATAGCAGACCTCATGTGTGTCTCCAGCATTATTGCCCTGTCACCAGCTGGCTCAAATATTTGAATAGTAGACTTGAGATGCGCGGGAACACTAGCGTCAGGTGATCAATTTTCATAACGGCAAGGAAAGTTGTGTGAGTGCGCCACACCCGATTTTTTAAACTCCGATTATCCGAATGGGTCCCGGTCCCCATTAATTCGAATGATTGGAGTTCTACTGTACTCACATTCTCTCAAGAATGGAGGCACAATACACTTCAGTCCAAGAATGGAGGGACATTACACTTCAGTTGACCATTCAAAATCATTGTGATCTTATGAGATGCTCCATTTAAGAGATGGCATCTTCTTTATTCTACAATAGGCTCTAGCATTCTCATCATAGAATCATAAAATGTCCTGTGGATATTAACTTTCACAAATGTTTTTTCCACTATCAACCAATCAATCAATTTTGTTGGAAATACATTTTTACTTTGTTGGGTCCTTCTAAACTCGTGAGTTTTTCAGCAGGTATTAAATCAAAACAAGACTATTCACAACTTTAAATAAAAAATTGTTATAAAATAATCAAGATGCTACAATACAAAACGGAGCAATACAATACATATGAATAAAACAGAACAGCAGAGAATCATTGCATATTTTTACTCAACAAATAAATTTGAAGGAATTGGATTCAGCGTTATTTCCCTGAATCAACTAAAAAGTTAATTCCACAGAAACCAATCAAGTTTTCCTCGGTGTAATTTATGGTTATTTATTCTATTTCAATGAAGTATAAATGAAATAAAATTAGCTTATTTGTCGTGAATCGATAATAATATAGATAGGTATTATTATATTATAAGAATAATATGCTATTTCTTGTATATTACTCTTGATTCACGACTAATATAATCAACTGTAGTCCAATGATTTGTTTCAGTAGCGGCTCATGGAGAAGCCAGGATATGATGGCTGTAGGAGTCGCCATGAACGGAGTTGGAAGGCATTTGAACAATTCAATGCTTGTTTATCCCAGCAGTTTGGTGAGTGAAACATCATCAAGTTTGTTTCTTAATATTGTTATTAAAAGTATGCACTAGACTTCAATTATTACCCAGTAGGCAAGAGAGAGGTTGGCAGACCACGCAAGAGATGGCAATAATATTCATTTCATATTGACCATAGAATAGAATATGTGAATGAAATATTATTTTTCGCCCCACTTGGATGTAATGAGCTGGTTTACGTGCGTCATATGGAGGCCGAAAGTGATTGTTTTCTGACCAGGCCGGTAAAATTTTTACGGCTCTAGGGCTGTAAAATAACCTTGAAGTCAGCTGATTCTGATATGATGTGAACGTGTTTACAAAATAGTTTATGAAACGGAATCAGTTTATGCTTCTAGAATTGAATAAAGTATTTTGCAATAAGATACTATCATTTTATTTGGATGAATGAAATACAAATGATATATTATAAACTATTCAAATTCAAATTTTAGAGTATAATAGAATCTAACCTCAAACCTCCTAGTACTGCGTTTATCACGGAACATGGTGGATAAACGTAGTACTGCGTTTATCACGGAACATGGTGGATAAACGGAATCATTTTATGCTTCTAGAATTCAATAAAGTATTCTGCAATAATATACTATCATTTTATTTGGATGAATAAAATACAGATAAGATATAATTATTATAAACTATTCAAATAATTCGATTTTCAGAGTAGGATAGAACTTCTAACCTAAACTTCCATTGACATTCAGATTGGCCAAATTTCAAGTGTGCTAAAACAGCTGATCAAAAACTTTTCATTATTTGTGTTTATCATTCAATAATTAAAACATTTATAATATCATCTTATTGTCATTTGGAAGAATAAAAAGTTTAAACTCAACCTCTTACATAATTGAACATAATCTTTCAGGTTATTTAGGCAAATCCTTGTTTGTAATAAGAAAAACAATAAGTATGCACTAGACTCTATTGATGACAATTAGGCCGTCCTCTATGGCCCGTATGCAAATACTTGGTTTGAACTGAGAAATGTCAGCTGTTCTTTTAAACCCGTATAAAACACATCATGATAAATGAAACCATATCCACAAGCAAACGTGGTTTTGCGTTAAACGTAGTGTTAGCATATGGCCCTTAGGCTGGGCACACACCAGTAAGTCAAGACAAGACAAGACATGATTAGACACGATACTTCACATAGTTGCTTATGACACAACACACACTGATTAGTCATAGCAATTAGACATGTCTACATAAGCAACTATGTGCAGTATTGTGACTGAACGTATCTAATCATGTCTTGTCTTGACTAACTGGTGTGTGCCTAGCCGAGTTCGTCACTATATTCGAAAAAGGTTCCATCGGGATGAAAATTTTCAATGCCACAGAGAATACAAAGAAGTGCTACTCCTAATCGTTTCAAAGATAGTCTGAAATCTATTTGCTTGAAGATTTGCCCTTACAAAATTGATGAATTTTTGAAAAAACCTTCACTGTAATTCAAGGCCTATACATGCTCTGATATAACATCATGAACTCACTCATTTGTTAATTAATTCTTCATTGTTCCCATTAATATTCAAGTCGACTTTTCATACATCACTAGATATTTATTTATTATTTATTTATTGAATCAATGAGAATTACACAACTTACAGAAAATTACCACAGGCTTACGCCCAAAACGGTTCCAATTCTAATTTATACAACAGTCAAAATGTAGCTAGGTTATGTGTCACTTAACATTCATTCTTCAATAAATTACACACTCAATTTAAAATTCAGAACACACAAAATTTTTTTCTTAATTAAAAAAATAAATTAAATTGAATTAAATCAATCACAATTAATTAAAAAATTCCAAACTTTGAAAAAACTATAAAATTTTGAGACCGAAAAGACAAACACACTATTTAGAACTTATCACAGCATTTTATTCACAGATATTAAGTAATCACTAGCTCTATCAAGTGATTTCATTTAAAAATTGTATAATAAATGAATTAAATAGATAAATGGTGACAAAGTAACAAATGTTACAAACATGTGTGAACAAACATGCTCGAAAGACAAGTTGTGTCATCGGTGAAAAACTTCATACTAAATTTTTTTGAGGTAGGCTAAGGTTTTTGTGTCGACGGTTTATGTTGCTTATATTTTATTCGAGGTTGATTTTTTATTATTATAATTTGTAATTTTCCAGTGATTTATATATCGTTATTGTCTGTTTATTTTATCTTAGAAGCTTCTGTCAAACAGCTGATTTTTGTTCGAAGACATTTCCGTTCACACATTTTCGATACACTTGCTCACTCGTTAGTGGCCGGCCTCAGCATTCTAATTTGTCATCAAGTATACACTTAACTCAACTGAACTATTTTGATCACTTTTGACATAAATAATGCTATAATTTTTCCTGATGTCTTGTATTTAGGGTCAAAAACCTTGAATATAAATCCACATTAAAACACAACAACCCATACTGCAATAAACATGTATCATATCTCATGAAATTGAAGAAAACATTATGATTCCCACTTTCTTCAATTCATTGAAAAAATCGTATTGAAGGAAAAATTGCAGAAAAACTCAAGAATAGAATTTTTAGTTGCCTAGGCCTACTAGATTTATCGGAGATGAATCAATTGGGCTTATGAATAAAAACAAAGCATATGGTTATGAGCATGAGCATGGAGCATAAGGTTTTGCTTATGAGCACTAGGTAGAAGCATGAAATTGAAAAAATCGTATTGAAGGAAAAATTGCAGAAAAACTCAAGAAAAGAATTTCTAGTTGCCTACTAGAATATCAGAGAGGCATCGATGGGGCATATGAATAAAAACAAAGCATATGCTTATGAGCATGAGGTTTTGCTCATGAGCATTAGGTAGAAGCATAAGCATTTGCTCATTTTTATATGAATAAGCTTTACCTTATGCTCCTGAACTCTGGAGCAAATGATCACGTATTTTAAGGATTTTTCATCAGCTGATTCACCTTTGTGGCCTTACTTTGTTTGTATAGCTCACGTAAGCGCTAAATATGCAAGTATAGACATCGCTTGTGTTTGGTCGTCTGCTCTGTTCTCTATCCATGAATTGAGTTTTAGGTTAGTTGAGTTCTGAATTTTAAAATAATAGCGTGAATAAATGTAATCTCTATAATAATCTTCAGCATAATCTTATAATCTCGATAGCCTTCTTATAATCGTTTGCATATTTCCTATTCTGTGAAGGGTATCTTTATATCGGATAGGTATCTTTTGTGGGAATAATGATGATATATATATATATATATATATATATATCATGTTTGAATCTAAAAAGAGTTTTATAGTTCTCAACTATTGGTTGGGATCGTATCTGGTATAGTTTCCTCTTACTCACACGAATTAGTTGAGTCATTTTACTATGAGCAAAAGGTGAAGAGCTGCTCCACACTAGACTCACCTTTTTTGAAGCATTTGCTTCAAAAGTTGAGCAAATGCTCTAGTTTATTCATTCAATTTTGAGCATAAGCTTTTACTTTTGAGCAAAAATGCTGAAACTATTTTTTTGATGAGCATAAGCAAAAGGTTTTGCTCACGTTTATTCATAGAAAATGAAGCATATGCTTCATATTTTAGAAGTATAAGCAAATGCTCAACTTTATTCATATGGCCCATTGTTTACGACATTCATTCACTTTCTCTCCCACAGCATATAACCGTAATAGTATATATCGCACCTAGGGCTGAAAATGAGACTTTTCCGGCTCGAAATCAGTTTTCAAGTCCGAGGCCGTAGGTCGAGGACTAGAAAAGATTGAGAGCCGGAAAAACATTTTTGCCTGTGGCGCGAACGCTATTTTTCGCCACACAGAACAATAAACAAATATATGAGAATAATTGTTCATTAAGCACTTCCGAAAGCAAAAGTGGAATGTCATAGCTCTAGCAAATCTGAGGTAATCTGAATATCAGGAAATTGTCCAAGTATTTTTATTTTTTATTCTGATTTGTCTAAATAACCTAAAATATTATGTTCAATTATGTGGGAGGTTGAGTTTATACTTTTTTATTCTTTCAAATGACAATAAGATGATTTTATTATAAATGTTTTAATTATTGAATAATAAACAGTAAATACAAATAATGAAAAGTTTTTGATCAGCTGTTTTAGCACACTTGAAATTTGGCCAATCTGAATGTCAACGTCAACAATGCTTGTTGTCATCGACTTAGGAAGTTTAGGTTAGAAGTTCTATCCTACTCTGAAAATGGAATTTGGATAGTTTATAATACCTATATATCTTATCTGTATTTCATTCATCCAAATAAAATGATAGTATATTATTGCAGAATACTTTATTCAATTCTAGAAGCAAAAACTGATTCCGTTTCATAAACTATTTTGTAAACACGTTCACATCAAATCAGAATCAGCTGACTTCAAGGTTATTTTACAGCCCTAGGGCCGTAAATATTTTACCGGCCTGGTCAGAAAACAATAACTTTCGGCCTCCACATGACGCACGTAAACCTGCTCATTACATCCAAGTGGGGCGAAAAATCAATACCTGTGTTGCCAAACCTTTTATCCCAAAAATAATACACCAGAAGCTCATTAACAGCCCAATTAGTCAGCGTATAATTATTGCTATTCGCAACTGAAAGCTGTTTTGTAATAATAAATTAGATCGATAAGGGGACATGAGCTTCCTGTATTTAGTGGGAGATCACTTCATACGGTCAGCGCTGCTCATACATAACATAACAATGCTTTCCATTTAAACAACGTTGTCAGTTTTAAGTGAATCTCAGTATGGGGTGGTTATTGTTGATGATTGCATGACAGCGACGACTCGAAGGCCAAATGAGGTTCACATAAAACTGTCAGAATACCTTATGAGAGATACCAACCTTCTCCATTCAAATCATGCTGCCAGTCTGAATAGTTGGTCTCACTGCTACCACCATGGAATTCTATCCACAGACAAAATACAGATATAAAGTTCAGTGAATTTCATATATAGTAGAGTCCAAATACAGATATAAATTTTAGTGATTTCCATCTATAGTGGAGTCCAAATACAGATATGAAGTTCAGTGAATTCTATCAGTCTAGATATAGATATAAAGCTCAGTGATTTCCATCTATAGTAGAGACTAGATACAGATATAAAGCTCAGTGAATTCCATCTATAGTAGAGTCTAGATACAGATATGAAGCTCATTGAATTTCATCTATAGTAGAGTCCAGATATAGGTATAACGTTCAGTGAATTCTATCTATGGTAGAGTCTAGATACAGATATAAAGTTCAGTGCCTACTATAGTTGTCTATCGATTGTGTCTTTCCAAACTTAGCGCCTCCCGTCAATGCTAGTCTTTTAGTCATGCGGCAACTCACAGCTAAAGCACAAAACCTCCTCATCACTTCTAGCTGAAAATTTATTGCTTTCAGTGTAATATCTTACAAGTATTTACAGATAATATATTGAAAATACAGTTGAATTAACCGTTTTGATCTTTGTTAGGATGCAGTGCGTGGTATCTTACAAGTATTCAACGATAATAGATCGATAATACAGTTGAATATTGATCGTTGATAAGATGCAGTGCGTGGTATCTTACAAGTATTCAACGATAGTATATTGAAAATACAGTTGAATTATCCGTTTTTATCGTTGAAAGGTGCAGTGCGTGGTATCTTACAAGTATTCAACAATAATATATTAAAAAAACAGTTGAATTGACCGTTTTGATCATTGTTAGGCTGCAGTACGTGGTATCCTACAAGTATTCAACGATAATAGATCGATAATACAGTTGAATTAACCGTTTTGATCATTGTTAGGATGCAGTGCGTGGTATCTTACAAGTATCCAACGATAATATATTAAAAATACAGTTGAATTAACCGTTTTGATCATTGTTAGGTTGTAGTGCGTGTCATCTTACTAGTATTCGACGATAATATATTGAAAAAACAGTTGAATTAACAGTTTTGATCTTTGTTAGGATGCAGTGCGTGGTATCCTACAAGTATTCAACGATAATAGATCAATAATACAGTTGAATTAATCGTTTTGATCATTGTTAGGATGCAGTGCGTGGTATCAACGATAATATATTGATAATATAGTTGAATTATCTTTTTTTTATCGTTGATAGGATGCAGTACGTGGTATCTTACAAGTATTCAACGATAATATATTAAAATATACAGTTGAATTAATCGTTTTGATCATTGTTGGGATGCAGTGCGTGGCATCTTACTAGTATTCGACGATAATATATTGAAAATACAGTTTAATTAACCGTTTTTATCATTTTTAGGATGTAGTACGTGGTATCTTACAAGTATTCAACAATAATATATTGAAAATATAGTTGAAATATCCGTTTTTATCGTTGATAAGATACAGTGCATGATATCTTACAAGTATTAAACTGAACGATAATATATTGAAGATACAGTTGAATTAATCGTTTTGATCATTGTTGGGATGCAGTGCGTGGCATCTTACTAGTATTCGACGATAATATATTGAAAATACAGTTGAATTAACCGTTTTGATCATTGATAGGATGTAGTACGTGGTATCTTACAAGTATTCAACAATAATATATTGAAAATATAGTTGAAATATCCGTTTTTTATAGTTGATAGGATATGGTGCGTGGTGGTGGAATTCATGATATTTTTATCATCACGTCCATCGAAAATTCATTACTTTCAATCAAATATCTTACAAGCAACTTATTCATCGATATTATATTGAAAATTTAGTTGAATTACCAGTTTTGTCGTTGATAGAATACAGTGCTTGGTAGTCTAGTTGATAATACCCTACTCAACACGTCTAATGCAAATTTATTGCTTTCAATTTGATATCCTACTATCTAATTGAATTCATCGTTAGAATATTGGAAATATAGTTGAATCATTCGTTTTTATCACTGATCCAATACGTGGTGAAGTGATTGATGATACACTTCAGATTTGATACACATCTCCAGGTTTGACGAATGAAGAGTTAGAGGTTCTTTAAAAATTTGAAATCTATGAAGTGATGGACAGTGTAAAACATATCAATTGCACAATGCAAAATTGAATCCGATTTATGTTTATATAGTAAAAAGTAAAGTTTAATAGAAAATTCATAAGATGAACTTTGTTTTTGAGAATTAGAACTTTGTGGTGTTATTTCAGAACAATAATTGGTCTTGAGTTGTGTAGGATCTTATAGCTTCTAATGGTTTAAAAAACCTATGGTTTCAAAAACCAACGTTGGGAAACGTTGAGAATAATTCTCTGTAGAATCATCCCACTGAACTTTCTAACTGAATCTTTATTGAATTCAAGTACAGAACCTTTGTGGATTCATGTCGAATAAGAATTTCGTGTTGAATTGGGTTTCTAAGGAGTTAGAATATTCTATGTGAAGAAGAAGTGAAAAACTTTTTGAACATAATATCATCACATTAATTTGAATTATTGATGCAATGGGAACAAATAAAGATTAGTGTTAGATTGATATGAGCATAGTGAGTGGAGCTTCATAAACTACAATAATTTCAACAAATATTTTTCTACTTTTGGTGGAAATTTGAGAAAAGATTATCGTATTAAAAACTTTAATCAAATCTAATGCAATGTTGATATGCAAGATTGTCGGTTATAAACCATTCATCTTCACATCTTTTAAAGTAAGTAAAACTTTGAAAAATAATGGGGTTATTAAAATAATAACCAAAAAGTTGATAATTGAAAATAATAAAATGAAAATAATAATAATAATTAAAATAACAATAGTACGCAAGTCCATCCCAATTTAAATAGCTTAATAAAAGTGTATAAGTTACATTGATTTTGTATACCTACTGTTCTAAATCCGAATTCTACACAGTGTATTTGTAGAAAATGTTTATAGGAAAACGAAGAAATGTCAGATTGTTTTGATGTATCAGGAGGGAATGTCGACAAAACAGTGGGTTTTGTGAAATGTTTGGAGTTTTAAATTCAATAAATCATACTTTTTATTTGTTGGAACCATGATTCATTGTGTGCTTGAGATCTAGATTTTTAACTATCTATATCCTTTCCAGTTCCGCATAATGTGGTTCAAATTATGTGGAACTGACAATATCGTTTTTATTTCACCTTATTATGGAAAAATTCCACAACATCTCTGTTCATAGTGTATATTATATCCTTTTCTCTGTTATTGATAGCTTAAGATGTAATACACAATAGTTTGTGAAAATTAGATTGAGAAACGACAAAATAGCATACTAGCATTTTACTTTCAAGCATTAAAAATACGGTGAGCTGTCAGTGGTATAGGGAAAGTCTTGCTTAAATAGTGAAATAATTCATTTTTATCATAGTTTTATGTCATCAAGATGTTCAAAATCTAGTCTAATTTAAAGGTACTATGAGTGAAAAGATTGTTAATAATTATTATTGATAGATTTATATCTTCAATATCATTTGTAATTCAACTTAATCTCAAATTAAAGCTACCTAGTGTAATGAAATCGAAGGATTGACTAGAAGTTTGACCAGATGAAAACTGAAAAAATCAAATAAAACTACTAAAATTGTAGTTTAAGGCTTTTCGGTACACCTTTTTATTTAAATTGGATAATCTTTTTCAATATAATAACATTATAAGAGTGGCAACTGAAATCTTCAAGTGGTTTAATAAGCGAGTAATGGGTTGTTGAAGTGCTAAAATCCGTTTTCTTTCCAGATCATGGACGGCTTCGAATTTTCCATTGGAGATTCTTTTTAATACATTCAGTATATCATTGGCTTTGTTCTAATATGCATTTTTTCGCAATTAATGCCAAAGTTATCGAGTAATTAGTAATCGAATTAATTAGTAATTAAAGTAATTAGTTATCGAATTCACAAAAAATGTTTACTTATGAACGATATGGGGGATAAAATGTTTTAGTTTGGAAAGATACATTTCTGGAATTTTCAAGAGAAGTTCTCATAATATAGTCGAAACCGTTTATGATCTGGAAAGAAAACGGAGTTTAGCACTTCAACAACCCATAACTCGCTTATTAGACCACTTAAAAATTTCAGTTGCCACTTTTTCTCACTCTTATAATGATCTTAACAATTATATTGAATAAAATTATCCAATTTAAAAAAAAAACGTTTAGGCCTACCGAACAGCGTTGAACACTGTATTCAGGGATGTTGTAGAATATTACATAATGAAATATGAACATAATTAATAAATAAATTGGAAAGACAACTTCATTATTATGTTTTATGATTTCATCAAAGTTGTAGCTATAGTGATGTCCAAGTTATAATGGCAGTGTTTGATTAGCAATGGTATTGCTATCCTTCTCTATCATTCAACAAAGCTGATAGCGCTATCTCTTTCTCGCTTTGCTCTGTTGCCAGATCCTCCTTTTACAATGTAGAATTAATAATGAATTAACAAATATTTGACCGAGCGAAGTGAGGTCTAAGATTCAAGTCGACGGTTTGGCATTTCTCTTAATGTTTAAATGTTGAAATGTTTATATGTTGCGCATTTACGGCGAAGCGCGGTAATAGATTCTCATGAAATTTGACAGGTATGTTCCTTTTTTAATTGCGCGTCGACGTATATACAAGGTTTTTTGGAAATTTTTCATTTCAAGGATAATATAAAGGAAAAAGGAGCCTCCTTCATATGCCAATATTAGAGTAAAAAATCAGACTATAGAGTTATTCATCATAAATCAGCTGACAAGTAATCACACAGATGTGTGGAGAAGTCAGTCTATTGCTGTATTTTCCATAAGGTCTGTAGTTTAAATCAGGTACTTGTGGATGAGAATACTTCGTGAGGTCTACTGTTCACAGAACTACTGGTTTATCTTACTTATGAAAATTCATTATGTAATTATTGAAAAATATAATTTCTTGCTTAATAAAATATAATTGATGATTTGAAACGAAAATGAACCGTTAATATTACATCAATAAACCTGTATCAGCTATCGTCTATAAAAGGCATTGACAAGACAGATCCGCAACGTTTTTCTCCTGTCTTTCTTCACTGCCATTATAACATGGACCACACTATAGTAAATCGGCGTCTTTTTCAACAAAAAATACTAATCAAAAGCTCTTATATCTCACCTGTTCTTACAACAATCCTTATGAACAAGAACAGTGTCTAATAAAGACTGTTTCTAATAAATAAAAATCTTTCAAATGTAGCATACATTGATAGTTTAAAGCTGGCTCAAAGAACTAACATAATCTTGCTCTATGATTGGTAGTGGGGTATACGGTAAGCTCTAGCACTCTACCTCTAGCCCAATGCACCTGATCCTTCTTTACGAGGAAAACGTTGCCGATTCTGTGTCTTGTCAATGCCTTCTATAGACGGTAGCTGATACAGGTCTGTCTATTGATGAAATATTAACGGTTCATTCTCGTTTAAAATAATAATATATTATTTAGCAATCATATATTATTTATAATTAAATAATCTATAAATTTATTAAGCAAGAGATTATATTTTTCAATAATTGCATAATGAATTATCATAATTAAGATGAAATATTTTGTTAATTGATTAATAATTCTACATTAAAAATTCGACTGAGTCATTGTCAATATTGTAGAACCGTTCCATAATTGAATAAAAACACAAAAATGTTGTCAAATGCTACACTGTTTTATTCTGTACACGACCAAGTGTTTCGTGACCACACCGGTCACATTTTCAGTCGACTGAAACCTTGTTCGTGTACTAAATAAAACAGTGTAGAATTTGACAACATATTTGTGTTTTTATTCAATTCTACATTGTTAAAAGATGATCTGACAACAGAGAAAAGCGAGAAAGAGATAGCGCTATCCGCTTTGTTGAATGATAGACAAGAATAGCAATACCATGTTGTGTTGCACAATTGCACTCATAGCATACTCAATTTTCTGTCTCTCTTCTCATTTATTGTTCACTTATTTTTCATTTCTCTCTCAATTCTCATCTACAAATAAATCGAACCACCCACAATGATTGTGATTCTCCTACCTTACTCTTCTTATCCTTCTTCAATATTATTCTTGTTCTACATTATTCTGTTTCTCTAAGACATCATGAGAAATCAAACTTCTTTTTGAGTCTTCACTCTTTCGCTGACTCACTTCCTCACCCTCACGTTATTCATCTTTGTCTTTTACATTCTAGTACAGTAATACTTCTCTCTCTTTCTGTTCTTACTTCATTTAGCTTCTCATTATTCCGATCACTTTTCTTTAAACCTCAGAATGAATGGAACTACATCGTCTCAATTAATTTATTCCTGAAACTCAATAATTATCTTTTCCTCAAGTCTCTTTCCTCCTTTCCTATTTCATCATATCGAAGCTATCTCACTCTTACTGTCTCTCTCTCTCTCTCTTTCCTTCTTTCTCTCTCTCTCAAACAATCAAAGTACTCAATCCCTCATCTTTCCCCCCCCTCGATCACTCTTTCTCTCTCTCTCTCTCTCTCTCTCTCTCTCTCTCTCTCTCTCTCTCTCTCTCTCTCTCTCTTCATTTTCCTCCATTCTTTTCTCTCCTCATTTTGAAACTTTCTATCTCTCAAAATCTCAAACCATCGAACTTTTTTATTTTCTACCTTTCCCCTAATCACTCTCTCGCTCCCTCTCCCCCTTATTTCCTCTCAGCCCGTCTCACTCATTTTGGCACCTACTGTCTCTCTATCTATCCTCCCCGATCCTGTTTCTCCTTTTTTCTCAAACTTCTTTCAAACTTCTAAAGAATCTAACATCTTTGTGTAATAATCATGATTATCCTTCTCAATCATTCCAATATATCATTATCTCACACTCATACACAATATCTCTCTCTTTATCTTTATTCCTTTCTTCTCTCTTCCTCTTTATTCCTTCCTTTTTTCTCTCTTTCTCTTCATTCCTTTCTTCTTTCTCTTCCTTTTCTCTTCTTCTATCATCATCTCACACTCAATCACTATCTCTTCCTGACTTTCTTTATCATTCTCTCACACCCACACACGCTCGCACCCTCTCTTTCCTCATCTCTCATCCTATTTTTTCTCTCTATTTCTCTCTTTCTCTTTCTTCCTCTATCATTCTCTCATGCTCATACACTCTCTCTTCCTGTCTTTCTCTATCATCTTCTGACAACCACACGCTCACTCTTTCTCTCTTCATTTCTCACACACTTATACCCACTTTGTTGTCACTCTCTCTCTCTCTCTCTCACTCTCTCTCTCTCTCTCTCTCTCTCTCTCTCTCTCTCTCTCTATCGTCCACCTAACCCTCCCAATTCCAGTCTCCCACATTCTTCTGCTCCATAGCCGAAGCACCGCAAAGAATTACCAAACCTTTTACCACGGAGTAAAGAATCGTGCTGTTCTCTTTTCTGTGCTTATACGTTTCTCATTACTTTTCTCTTTCTTGCTCATAACATTATGTATTCCTCATCTCTCTTTTTATTCTTCAGGACGACCAGAAGTCCAGCTTAGACGTGGGTTGGGGTGATAGCCGCCATGCCGCTTCAGTCAACTATGGTAAGTGCTACAAACAGCCGTGGTCTAGTGGGTATAGTGCTTGCTTAGCAGCCCAGAGGTCCCGGGTTCAAACCCAGATACGATCAAAACTTTTGTAGTCAGTTCACTTTTTAGTTGTGTTATCTATCGGATGATCACGTTTAACTGAGCTGATTCGGTACTGGCTGATAATATATAAATCTGCGTACAGACTTGAGCGCCACGAGCCACCACCTCCGTAAACAAGGCATAGTGCATTCTGGTGACGTCAGCACAGGTAGGGCTTCTACACCAATAAAAATTCGTTGATTTCAGCAGATCTATGTCAGCTAGTGTTTTTATTGGTGTAGGAGCCCTACCTGTGCTGATGTCACCAGAATGCACTGTGGCTTTGTTTACGGAGGTAGTGCACGAGCACGCACATTTCACTTTTCATCAGCTGATGCTATTCTTATTATATCTGCTCCTTACTGTTTCTTCACAAATACAGGTGATGAAAAGTGAAATACGCGTGCTCGTGGTGATCAAGTCTGTACGCAGCTTAACAGTCGTGAAGGGAGGCTCTTAGTTCCTCAAGATATCAGTTCATCACTTTCCTATTTAGAACATTTCGTAAGAAAATGAAACAACTGAACCGTTCAGTTCATCAAATTTTTTCACGTCAGCACGACATAACCTGAAGAGTTGAAAAATATATTTTTTCAAAGTGATTGGAAAGCACGGTAAAGCTGCGTTTACACCAACTTGACAAACACATATGATCATCATGTGTATGATAAGTTATGTTCAATTTAATAGAATCTATACAGATTAAGTTATTAAGATTTTGTTAATAAACTTAATCTATACAGATTAAGTTATTAAGATTTTGTTAATAAACTTAATCTATACAGATTAAGCTATTAACATTTTGTTAATAACGTAATCTGTATAGAATAACTTAATCTGTATAGATTCTATTAGATTGAACATTCTATTAGATTGAATGCTATTAACATTTTGTTAATAACTTTGGTGTAAACGCAGCTTTTAAGTAATAGGTTTGAATGGTAACTTGCTAATGTAATCCTAATAATATAAATTCTTTTTTTTCAATTTATTTTAAATTCATTCAATTTAACAAGAATACACAAAAAATTACAGAAACAATACAATCAAAATACCAAATACTGTATTAAAAATATCATTCAAATTCATGATAGGCCTACTGTATTCACTCGACTTTCTGAAACCTACGACAACTTGACGAATTGAGATTTCGACGAACCGAGATCCCCCCAAAAACAGCAGCAGATTCGTGACCAACTGAAATCCGTGATGAAGTGAATGTCACCGTCGTAAGGCCCATTGACGGCTCAAATTATATATTCAGTCTGGGTGGAACCTTGCCGTAAGGGACCCCCCACCAACGTAAATCCACACGAATTTACTTGCCAGTGCAGCCAATCAATAAGTGCTTAGTTTACTTAGCAAGTTCACTTCCTTTCCGGAGCGTTGACCGCTGGTCAATGTTGTCGATATTTGAGTGGACAACGCGTTAGCGTTGTGAATAGACAAGGTTGTCAGTAGACAACGTTAGCGTGGTGAATAGAGAAAGCTGTCAGTAGATAACGTGTCAGGGTGGTGAATAGACAAAGTTGTTAGGAGACAACGCGTCAGGGTGGGGACTAGACAAAGTTGTCAGTAGTTGGTGATATGTTGGCTGGCAGAAAGCGCGGCAGACGAGTGAAAGCACCGGTGAATCTGTATGTGGAGGGTCGCAAGGAACGGTTCAGACTGCTTGCCGAACGCACACGGCTTAACAAACTGCTATCGGCCAAATCTGAGAACATTGGTCTCAAAACATTTGTCGACTACAAAACGTACATGCGACTCAATAAGGTTCGGGCGGTCACTCACTCAGGTACACAATTATTCTCAAAAAATGGAACAATTAATAGAAAATAGATACATTGTTCAGGTATAAATATAAAGAAAATAGAAATCTCAGTACCCTTTTTTTAAATATTTTATCACTACATGTTTCGGACATTTATGCCATTTTCAAGTGATATGAAGTAAATAAATTTAATACTACTGGAAGATTCTTATTTTGATTATATGTTAGTGTATTCATATGTTTTTATGAACTGGGACTGTAAATTTTGGGTTTAAATTCGCATGATTCTATCAAAAATGGGGTTATTGGTGTCTAATTGGATTAAGTTTATTATTTTATCTCTGTTTAATTTTGCTGCTTTATAAATATGGAACTCTTCTTTGTCATTCAGTTTTTGACTTTTATTACCATAATTAAGTACTGATAAAAAGGGTACTGAGATTTTTATTTTCTTTATATATTTATATTACAGGTAGCCCTATACAGAAAAGAGATTATTCAGGTATTATTTAGATAAAGTGGGACCATATGTTCCAATGATTGTAATTTTAACTTGAATTGTATGTGAAAGTTGATATTGGTATTGCATTGTAATTGTTGATTATTGACCGATTTTGTTAGATTTTTGGTATTTTGAGGAGGCTGATACAAATTTTGAAGTTTTTATCTGTGTGAATAAAGATTTTTGAATTTGGATTTAGTGAGGTCCACGTTAAAATGGCAAAATTTGATTGACATTGGTATTTTTATCCTTGACAATCATTCGACACACCAGATTGTGTCTTCCTTTTCTAGCCGAGCAACGTTGCCAGATCGTTTTCAACAATTTAGAAATATTAATAATTGACAAAATATTCAATCTTCATTATGAAAATTTATTATTTAACCAATGATAAATATATTTTCTTGGCGAATAAAATATAATTGATAATTTTAAACAATAATGAACAGTAAATTTAACATCAGATACTGGCAGAGAATTGGCAACGCCGTTCTCCTATATGTTATTTTTATAAATATTTTTCAGTTTACTTTGAGCATTTTTCTCGGTAATTTGAGCAAAAGTCTAAATTTCTGAATCCTGTTTCAGTAGCTGGATGAAACAAACTTAGGTACGATTCTTCCCGCTAGGTTGCGCGCTTGTCGGTTCAGCCATCTTGCAGCCATCCCAATCAGCCAGCTGTTGGCGTGTATTTTGAATGCGAATTTTTAGTTCTATCTGTATTTTTTCTGATTCTTGAATGAATAAAAATGAGATCTTTGGCTGAGAATTTTCAACTTCAATTGGATTATTAATTTTAAATGAATTAAAGTTGTTATTAATAACAGCATATCACACACACAAACATTTGATGGATTTCAGCCATCATTTTACCCATAATCATTTAATCAACCACTTCTCATATTCAATGGTAACTGTAGGAAAAGTTTAATGTGAAATACGTGCGCAAAGTTCCTCTGCTTCACTCAAGAAGCCATTCCACCCGAGCCGTTTCTTTCGGTGCAGCAAACTGTCATTTTGCGTACTAGTTGCACAAATAACTATTTCACTGTTCACTGTCGTTGTCGTGTCATTGTGTGAGAATCCAGCTTCACTTGGCTTTTTACCAAGTCATATATATGTTGACATGCTTTAAATAAGCAATGAAATGTTCATGCTTAGATTGGCAAATCAGTGTTCAGAATTATACAAATTGTTTGCACAAATATACTCTACTTCAGAGAAATTTCCATTCAACCAATATTGACTGAAAATATATTTTTGTGCTATGTTATTGATACAGTAACACCATGAATTTAATTTATTATTGTTTTTTTTTGTAATTCATATGTCTATTCTATATTAATGTATTTTGAAATGTCAATAAAGATTGAATTATTCAATCATTTCAAAATAGGCATTATTGTTTTTTTTTTTTTTTTTTTTTTTTGTAATTCATATGTCTTCTATATTAATGTATTTTGAAATGTCAATAAAGATTGAATTATTCAATCATTTCAAAATAGGCATTATTGTTTTTTTTGTAATTCATATTTCTATTCTATATTAATGTATTTTGAAATGTCAATAAAGATTGAATTATTCAATCATTTCAAAATAGGCCTACATGAATATAGAATAGAAATATGAATTTCTCGAATTATTCGAGTATTGGAGGTATGGAATAATATTTTTATAATTGAATGTGGTAGCTTCAATTATTATTATTTTAGAAAACTACTACTATCAATTTCTCTCAATTCGCAGGCGTTGTCTAGAGTAGGTTTTGTTTGTTTGTTAGTTTTTATAGGATTATAAAACTTATAATTGAATTGGTGTATTATAGAAGGATAATACTTTCAGTATGGAATGTGAATAACTTAAATCATATATTTGACAAGAATATTTTTGTTGCAGGCGTTGTCCGACCCATGTATTTGCGGTTTCAACAAGATTCCAATCATAGTAACACCTTGACACCAGATGGTAAATTGAAGACTAAAGAAATCATCCACATCACAAGCACCTGTTCTATCTTCACTTGCACATTATTCTTGTTAAACATCCAGATTTATATATATATATATATTTCGATACATGGAAGATTTGGATATTTATAACACACAAAACATGTGAACTGTAAAGCTGCGTACACATATTCGCAATTCCAACCAGCACCGAGCACGCTCCTCCCTCGTACCGCCCTCGTACCACCATCGAACCACAGTCGCACCGCCCACGCATCCATCATGAACGTTATGGAAGATGTTAGATCTTCTCGCGTTCCCCGGTCGAACCACTGTTGCTCCCCGCTCGATCATCAATCGCTCTGCTGGAGTGACGTTCGGTTGCGGAGCAGAGCGAAAGTCTGTACGCACCTTAACGTGCAAAATCTTCACCGAATGTAAGGCACTTCAAGCACATAACTGCACTTAATGACACAACAGATCATCCAATGGATAATCTAGAAAAAACTGGACAAATAAATATCCTTTATAATGGATAACTGCACATCAACACAACAGATTAGAAAATGTTGAATAATAGAGAACTCTGTATGACTCTCAATTATTGTGTGCAAATTGGCTACGGTTTTCTGACAATAATCATGATGACTGTGAGAATCTGAAGATATCAGACGCTTGGTAACGAAGTTCACCCTGATCTCTAAACTGGAGCTTAAAACGGTAATAATTGTTTTTTCTATCAATTTTCTGTATATTTTAATGATTTAGATACATTGATAAGTCTTCCAAGAGTGAGTGTGAAGTTCAAGTGACATTCAATTTTCCAGCAGCAAAAAAGGGAATTTCATTCAAAAAGCAGTTGTCTCTCTCAACTAGGATTTTTATTTATTTATTTATACGTGGATACAATAACAAATCATATAAATATGATTGGGAAGGAACAACAGGCTTGGCCCAAAACTATTCCATTCCCAAATTTTGATTACATGTCCAAAAAATAGGTTATGTTTCTTCTGTAAGAAGTTCAAGCTCAACTTTCGTCCAAAATAAATATGAGATGCAAATTTAAATTTAGAAAAATTAAAACACCAAATTATAGTTAAATATTACACTTAATTATCACTGCACATTGTATTAATTAAGTTATTTTATGAATTTTGAAGCAAAAAATACACACAAATTCTCACTAAGAACAGCTGATGATCAAGGAGAGTTTCCCCACTCTCACATTATCTATTTAACCAAATTATTGATTTGTAGTGCAACCGGTCTCAAGTTTATATTTTGAATGGTTATTGAGATATTTCGAAATATGTTCACAATCCAATGCATTTCATGAAAAACATTCCAGGAATTATTGGAATATCTTGATAAAAAATAACTGAATTATTGATTGATATCACCAATATTCAATTTCAATTTTTTTTTTCAATTCAAAAAAAAATAATTTATTCCGCACAACATAATATTATTACAAAACATTGTACCATCTAACAATACAAAAAAATACTAATGAAAATTATATGTTTTGCTTCAGATGACAAAAACATAAAGCGAAATAAATATGAGCACACCTAGGCATAAGCCCTATTGGAGTGCACTTCTCTTGAAATAAAATAAATTTAAAGACTAGAGTAGTAGGACCGCTACGCTCTACACATGAAATAAACTTTATTTATGTGAAAATTAATAATTATAAATTTACCAGTGTTACGGTCTTCATAATGCGTATTATACAGGTCTTCATAATCTATTATAACAATTGTAATGTTATTGAATGAATTTCCATTGATTTTCATGGAAAAAATTAAGTTAAATGAAAAAAATAATATAGTAAAATAAATAAAATTATTCAAAAATGTTCTCAGTGGACAGCGAATTAAATTATGAAAACAGAAAGACAGGGAAAAAACTACTGACTTAAGAATAAGATTATACTGCCTAATATTTATACTAATGTACAATCCTCAAAAAATGTTTTAAAATGATCAAATCCATATATAATTCAATTTAGCAGTCAACCCAACCGATCCCAAGTTCGTCATATTATCACTGAGATATTCCAGCCTTGAAATGAAAGTGTTATTGTCTAGTACATTATGAGTGGATTTTGAACTCTCAATTTGAAGCTCATATCAGATTTTGCAGGCCGGACACAGCAATGTCTGCCGGCTACATAGGCCAAACAAGTTATTTACTCTTTGAATGTTTTAAATTTGTGTATTGGCCTATGAGTGCATATGCATATATAAATAATTATATACTGAGATATTTCGAAAAATTTACACAACTCATTTCATTTAATGGGATATTTTTGTAATTATTTATTCATTCAACAATGATAAAACACATGAAATGATTGAAAATGGGAAAATAGGCTTACAGCCCTTACTATTTCATTCCCGAATTTTTTATTGAAATATCTCAATAACCATTGAAAAAAATAATTGTTTGAAGGCTCTAATATGTTCTAAAATGGTCAAGTCTTATGAAAAAGTTCAATTGTGAGGTCAACGTAACCGGTCCCTATATATTATTTAATGGCTATTGAGATATTTCGAAAAATATTCTCAACTAGCTGGCCTGGCGAACTTCGTACCGCCAAGTAGTTTTTATGCATCTCATGACAAACTTTAGCTGGATGCATACCTTAGGAGGCGCGATGCGGTTTTTTAGATAATTTTCCAACTGTATAATTTACTAATAATAAATTAATTTTGAACACCGAAGACCGCACTGCTGGATGGTTACACACAGAACAATGATTAGTATTAGTATTATTTCATCCACTGACCACCTGTAAAAGGGGTATAAGGATATGTCAATTTGTCATTAATCAAACAGTAACATGTTTTCTATCTTCTCAAACCTCCATCTTGAGGTTTGTAAAGATCTTTGTATTCCTCCACTGAGTAGGCACATATGGATAGCAGCTCTTTTTTCAATAAAAATCTGAAAGCTTTACCAGACTTTTCTTTTATGTGAGATGGCAACATTCTGTTTCTAGTCGGGGCGTTTAGAATAAAATACATGGGCGGTTATGGAGCAGCACACTTTTTTCTACTATCCCCGACGGCTGTTGTATGAAGCAATGATTATAACAGCTGATTTTTATTTCTGTGTGTGGTCAGCTCACAAATCTTCTACCATAAGGATTACATGTAAACTTTGAAGGACCGTAGGAAAGAGTCCTGAAATCAGATTATAAATTTGATAGGCCATAAACCTGTCCTAAACATAACGAACACAACTAAAAAAATCTGGTGTGGCGCACTCACACTACTTTCCTTGCCGTTATGAAAATTGATCACCTGACGCTAGTGTTCACGCGCATAAGAGTCTACTATTCAAAGATTTGAGCCAGCTGGAGACACACGATGTTTGCTATCTCTTCATAGTGAATGATTTAATAGAATCAACAGTTGCCAACAGTTTGCAATTGAATAATCACATTTTCTCGAATTTCGAGCTTATTTTCAATTTTAGGTGAAAATGTTACTGAACATTAATTGTAGAGATTTCCATGCTCAATCTTTTCCACTTGAATTTTTTTGTTCAAATTGTATCTGAAACCTGATAATGAAGAATCTGAAATCAAACTTTGCATAGATGAGGCGGAGCTCCTGAAATTTTTACAGATATGGGACTTATGGCAGTTGATAGAGCTTATCAATGACTATTTTAGGTATAAATTTGATCAAAATCGTTGGAGCCGTTTTCGAGAAAATCGCGAAAAACCCTGTTTTTGACAACATTTTCGCCATTTTAGCCGCCATCTTGAACTGCATTTGATCGAAACTGTTCGTGTCGGATCCTTATACTGTAAGGACCTAATGTTCCGAATTTCAAGTCATTCCGTTAATTGGGACATGAGATATCGTGTACACAGACGCACATACACTTATACACAAACACACACACACACACACACACACACACACATACAGACCAATACCCAAAAAACACTTTTTTGGACTCAGGGGACCTTGAAACGTAATAGTAATAAAGAAATTGGGTTACCTTAATTTTTTTCGGAAAGCAATACTTTTCTTACCTATGGTAATAGGGCAAGGAAAGTAATAGTGGTATTGACAACATTAACGTCTTATTCTTCCAATTATGGAGAAATACCACGACATCTTCTCCCATACAAACAAATAGTGCCGGTTGCACAACAGCCGGTTAAATTTTAACCGTGATTAATTCCACGAGAACCAATCAGAAAAAAAAGTAAAAAAATCATCAAATTTGGTGCACACAAAAAAAGTTATTGAATGTCAGAATTTGAGGCTCGATTTTCATTTATATAGATTCAGTAGGCTACATACCCTACCTTCCATGGAAAATATCTTGAATTATTGTAATTCTCAATAACCATTAGTAAAATAAATTTCTGGTGGCACTAATATGTCCTGATAATAATTGTCCATTAGTGGCACTAATGGTTGAATCTTGATTGAATTTCAATTATTCTGAAACAACTCATAAATAATTGTCTGTCAAATAAAATAATATTGTTATTGTTGCAGGATTTTCGCATATAGCACCCAGCTACCTGCAATCTCCAGCCTATGCGTCGAGGAAACTGTTGGCCACTTCGGCACCGGATCTGATGAATCAAACATGGCCGCCACCCCAGCAGCAACGCGCGGAAAATTCGCCAGTACGCATGCGCAAAGCGGAAACCGCGTTGGACGGTGGCGGTTATTACGTCACCGCGTCTCCGCCTTACCGCGTCACCGCTTCACCGCCCCACGTCAGCATAAATCCTAACAGTCTGCCGCCCCTGGTGGCAGCCAGTCAGGATTGGCCGCCTCCAAGGTCTACCGCCCCCGGAGGCTACCACTGGAGCCTCAGCTCTAGCTCCGATAACCAGCAGATGATCCATCATCATGCCCATCATCACCATAATCATCATCAAATGGTATGTATTATAATGTTAAGTATTTTTGAGATGAAAACACTGTTCCATTTGTCAACTTTTATTGGATTAACAAGTGAAACAGTAATTTTTGGATTATGGAGTAGTTTCACAACTCACAGATTATGTATTTTTATTTGAGAGTTTGACTGGGCTTCTATGTGCCGACTGTTTCTCGTGGAAGGTATTTTTCGTTTTTTATACCAAGATCTCGAACGTTGCAGGATTATAACTCACCCATCAATCGATCCATTCTTTCAACACTCAGACTTTTCAACACAGTATCTCGTGATATCGATCTCTTCAATCCGTCTTTGGATGCCTTTATTGGATCATGCTCTATATTACTTGAATATTAGTTATTTTGTCAATTTTTAACTTCAAGCACTCTCTCTCTCTCTCCTCTCTTCTTCTGCTATCTATCTCTAAATATATGTCTTTACATTACTTCTTCTCTATTTTATTTTTTTCTTTTCAATTTTGTTTTGGTTTAATTAGTCAACTCTTTTTTCATTATTTATATTGCACTTATTCTTTCTATTCTTATTTCAATTAAACTTATTTTCTTATTTTAATTAAAATTATTTATATTGTACAATACGAATAGCCTATAATGATATGAATAATTAGTATTTCATTTTAAGATTTAGCATTTAGCATTTGTAATTTTGTAATTCTGAAGTTTGTTTGATTTCTGTATAAGTTGTTTTTGTTTTTCTTATTCTTCTTTATTATTTTGTGTGGAGTGCGTTTTGGGCAGTGTGCCTGTCGCATCCACACTGATTAACTACATTCACTACAATGTATCTTTTTTCCAATAAATTGAAATTGACTTTAATAAATATCCTTACTTAATATGAAATAAATAACACAAGACGAACAATGATAATAGTTATCCTGGAGGTCGTTTATGAATGTGATATTACTCAGAAAGAAATAAGCTACTGAGGTAGCCTATACGACAAGTGACTTATGTTTTTACATAATCTCAAATAACTATCAATTACTTTACCAGTTGAAAATGTAATTCTATAGTGCGGTCCACGTTATAATGACAGTATTTGATCAACTTTGGTTTTGCTATCCTTGTCTATCATTCGACAAAGCCGATGGTACTATCCTTTTCTAGGTCCACAACGATGACAATTATGTTTTTGACGGTGTAGAAATATAATTAATTAATGCAGAGAATTGGCATCGCTATTCTTCTATATTTATCTACTGCCATTATAACGTGGACCACACTATAGTGAAAAGATTGTAGCCTAGCATTGATTTTTCTTATGAAGTACAAATATATCTCACTTATAGAAGTGAGACATTGATAATAATATTAGTAGTCAAGTGTTTTCTAACTACATATCTATATACATATCTCAGTTTTGATAGAAATAGAGTTTTTCTGTAATTTCAATCAGTTTCTCAAGCCTCCAAACATTTGTTTCAAACATCTTCTGCCTTGAGACAATAAACGTCACGATGATAGGTATTGAATAAGAATGATAAAATAACTCTAATAACAGGCAGGAAATGCACAAATAATTTTCAAAAGTTCACTGGGAAGGATCCAATGGATGAAAGGTGCATTTTCAAATTTTGAATAATTTATGGCATGGAACATGAAATATGTCTCAAGCCTTTCACTTCTCCACTTTATCACATATCACATGGATTTAATAATGTATAATATAGGATATTTCGCACCTAGAGCAGAAAATGAGATTTTTCCAGCTCGAAATCGGTTTTCAAGTCCTCGGCCTACGGCCTCGGACTAGAAAAGATTGAGAGCTGGAAAAACATTTTTGCCCGTGGTGCGAACGATATTTTTCGCCACACTACAGGTATTGCTGACAAAATAAATAAAGAATACTCGTTAAGCTATCGTACCTATCTCTTGATTTTAGTGGTAGAAGATTTGCAGTCAGGATTTCAGATTCTGCAGTCAGGATTTCGAAACTGGAACTGAAATCATGGCGACTTCAGCTGATGATGAAAGTGGACACTCGCCCGATCTAGCGGATGACTTATTAACTACTTCCATGAGCGGCTGGAAAGAGACAACTTTCTGGCCTAGACCGGAAAAGAAACCCTTTTCTGACGTCATCTGCAAACAAGGTCTTTCAGATCTACGTAGGGACTGGAAAACAGCTGCTTTCTGTGCAGTGTGGCGAAAATGTTTTTTTTTTCAACAGATATGGTAGTTTAATACCAGCGTATATGCATTATATTCTATGCATGGTGAGTTGCCCTAGCTATTTTTTCGTAGAGTGATGCTTCAATAATATTCAGTAAAGTATTTATTAATATTTCAGAATGATGGAGCTCAAAGGATAGCCTATGAGGATCAGAGACAGAATCGATGGTCAAGAACACCATCCGAGCCAGATGTCTACCTCAAGAAACAAATGGGGTGAGTTGAGTTCAAATTATATTTTTTAACAGAAGTTCATAAAAAAAGTTTAAACGAGAAGAATTCTTCAGCTTCTTTATTCACTTACAGAGGAACCAGTTATGGAACTGGGTAATCCCCACTTATGCTTTCAGCTTTGACCGATTCTTCAAAAAAATTATTCATATTCGAAATTTCTCAGTGGCACAGAGAAACTAGGAATTTTGAAATAACGGCACTTGCACATCAAAATAAAACCAGTAAATTACTGATGGAATGACGTGTTTAAGATCCTCCAAACAAAATGTAGAAGAGTACTTTTCAAGATGACATCGGAAAAATAAACGTACGTTCTATGTTGACAGTCTCTAAGCCCAGCCGCATGGATGATACAATATTATGATAATATCATATTAACTTATTCAGCTGAATCGCGACATGTCGTGTCACGTCGCGTTGCGTCTCAATTTGCAACAAGCATTATATGGGTGGTGCAAAAAACGAGCAATTTAGTTGTCAGCGTTTCCAATGAGGAGTAATAATCTATATATATATATATATATATATATATATATATATATATAATATATATATATATATAAGCGAAAAGGCACTGACTGACTGACTGACTGACTCACTCACTCACTCGCAGAACTAAAAATCTACCGGACTAAAAATGTTCAAATTTAGTAGGTATGTTCAGTTGGCCCTTTAGAGGTGCACTAAGAACGGATTTGAAAAAATTTCCAAAGATACGCCCAAAATCTGCGTTTTTTTACGTTTTCTCAGCTTTATCTAGAACAAATGAACAGAAAAAGTTCAAATTCAGTACAGAAGCTCAGCTAGGGTGTAATAATGTTGTGCTAAAAGGAATTTGCAATAACGTCAAAGATACGCCCAAAATTAGCGGTTTTCTCAGTTCTTTCATCAAGTAATAGGACAGAAAATGTTGAAATTTGGTACAGAGGTTTAGGGGGTTCTAAAAATTTTGTAGTTAACAAAATGGGGTGACTTATTTAATATTTCATCAAAGATACGCCCAAAATCAGCGTTTTTCTTAGCTTTTCTGCGTTTTCTCAGTACTTTGACTTTCTGATGGAATGAAGCATGCTCAAACGAAAAATGCAGGCGAGCGAAGCGAGCCCGCTGATCTCATTTTTGGACGATCCAGTCGGGGGTCCAGGGGACGGAGCCCCCTGGCTAGACGGGTATGGCGAGCGAAGCGAGCCTGACGTCTAGTAATTATACTATAATAATTATATTAAGAGAGCAAATTCTGTATATATTTATATATATTCATGTCCAACGGATCTCAAAAACGGCTTTAACGATTTTGATGAAATTTGCTGTATAGGAGGCTCTTGATATAAAAATTCGATTGCACATGGTCTCATTCATTAGATAACTCGCTGAAGGACATGAAAAGTATAATAATTATTCATCCATGGAAAACCAGATGATAATTTCGTCGTCTGTCGATAACGGAAGATGCGAGTACCTGTGTGGGAGAGAGACAGAATTATGTTTAGCTGTTGAACTATTGCAATAAATCAGCGGTTCTCATGGAGCGAACAATACAATAGTCGAAAAATAAAAAAACAGGCTATTGCCAGTTCTTCTATTTCCTAATTTCGTATCAAATCGTCCAAATATTATGTAGTTTATAACCATTTCAATCTCCACATCGAATCATCGATCTGAAAATTTTGAGCTCGAAAATATCACGTTCATCATAGCTACAACAGGTGTAGCTTATCAGAGCCTTTTTTTAAAAATGATTCTCTTATATTATAATATTCTCTTGAAATTCTCTTGAAATTCTCTTATTTCTAATTATCTAAATAATTACCAATCAGGAAAGTCTTTCTTGCAGAGGAGGCTTCTAATTGCTTCTTGTGGTAGTTACTCTCATTTGAAGTCTAACAGGCTTTAGTGCAACCGAGTGCAAATCTTAGCAATGTAATAGAATAGGAAAATAAGTTTTCTCTGGTAATGTATTTTATCTCCATTTGAAAACATTCCGTTCATTTTTACTTGCTGGAAAATTGTGTTTGACGTCAAAAACACGGCTGGTCACCTTCGTTGATCAATATAAAAGGATTGGAAGTGGTGAGGTGTATGTGAGGGTGTGAAACAAAATCGGACGACCACTGTGAAATTCGCGTGCGCCAGACTGGAGTGGGGGGGGGGTTGTTTGCTGGATGGTGTTGAGGGGTTGGTTTGACAGCAATTTTTTATGTATCACCTCTGACCGTTCAACCTCGGCTCGGTACAACAGTTGTTCTCTCACATGCTGCTGTTTCAAATAAATTATTTTTTGCTGTAATCAGGTTGGATTTTGCTGTTTGCAACCGGAAAACTGTACTCATCCTGTAATAAATTTGTATTTTCCAACTAAACGGTTTTATACACTTTTTTACTTTCCTTGCCCTATTACCATAGGTAAGGAAAGTATTGCTTTCCGAAAAAAAATTAAGGTGAAATTTACCCCAATTTCTAAATTTCTATACGTTTCACGGTCCCCTGAGTCCAAAAAAGTGGTTTTTGGGTATTGATCTGTTTGTGTGTGTGTGTGTGTGTGTACGAGTGTATGTGCGCCTGTGTAGGCTACACAATATCTCATCTCCCAATTAACCGAATAAATTGAAATTTGGAACTTACGGTCCTTACAATATAAGGATCCAACACGAACAGTTTCGATCAAATGCAATTCAAGATGGCGGCTAAAATGGCGAAAATGTTGTCAAAAACAGGTTTTTTTGCGATTTTCTCGGAAACGCCTCCAACGATTCTTATCAAATTCATACCAAGAATAGTTATTGATAAGCTCTATCAACTGCCACAAGTCTCATATCTGTAAAAATTTCAGGAGCACCGCCCCATCTATGCAAAGTTCGATTTTAGATTCCCAATTATCAGGCTTCAGATACAATTTAAACAACAAATTTCGAGTGAAAAAGATTGAGCATGAAAATCTCTACAATTAATGTTCAGTAACATTTTCACCTAAAATTGAAAATAATCTCTAATTCGAGAAAATAAGATTATTCAATTGAAAACTGTTGGCAACTGTTGATTCTATTAAATCATTCACTATGAAGAGATAGCAGACTTCGTGTGTCTGCAGCGCTATTGTCCTGTCACCAGCTGGCTCAAATCTTAGAATAGTAGACTTGAGATGCGCGTGAACACTAGCGTAATGTGATCAATTTTCATAACGGCAAGGAAAGTTGTGTGAGTGCGCCACACCAGATTTTTAAAATAGTACTTTTGAAAATGAAAGAAGTGAATCGTAGAGTGTAGTTGGGAGTTTGAGTTAGGAGAATAATTTTATGTATTTTCTCTTAGTTGATTTTCATCATATCATGGAATTTCACCTTTAACAATATTAAGGCTGTTTGGTACACTTTTTTATTCATTCAAATTGTATAATCTTTTCCAATATGATTGTTAAGGTCATTATAAGAGTGAGAAAAAGTGGCAACTGAAATTTTTTAAGTGGTCTAATAAGCGAGTTGTGGGTCGTTGAAGTGCTAACTCCGTTTTGTTTCCAGATCATAAACGGTTTCGACTATATTAACAGAACTTCTCTTAAAATTCAAAAAATGTATCTTTCTAAACTAAAACATTTTATTCCCCATATCGTTCATAAATGATAAGTAACATTTTTTGTAAATTCGATAACTTGTTTATTTTGGCATAAATCGCGAAAAAACGCATATTAGTTTGATGTTTTTCCAGATCCATAATCGCAAATTCAGGATGTTAGACGAATTCAGTGCAGCTTTCCTGGAACAATATTGGAGTAAAAAATAGACAAATGGATACA
This sequence comes from Nilaparvata lugens, assembly GCF_014356525.2. Taxonomy (NCBI): domain Eukaryota; kingdom Metazoa; phylum Arthropoda; class Insecta; order Hemiptera; family Delphacidae; genus Nilaparvata; species Nilaparvata lugens. Next base: position 69,019,328 of record NC_052508.1, on the reverse strand, counting down.
CTAGCCAATATCATTGCTAGCGAATATAATCCTAGGACAGACGACACATACATCAATTTTGTTACTACAATTAAATTGAAAAATGCTTAGTTAGATGAGCCAGTAAGTGATTCTGTTTTAGCAAATATAATCTTGAAAAAACTACCCTTCCGAGTCAGAACAGCATTGGCTACACAGCCAATAACTGGTTGCAAACATCTAATAATCATTTATACAGCATACAATCTGTGATGGCAATATCAAATCACCGGTCAGATCAGTCGTATACACAAAATGAACATAATTCAATGATTAATCAGTACACCAGCCAAGCTTATGAACCGGCACCGTAAGATCGTTCCTGATCTACTCCTCAATTTGAACACCGCTATGATCATAAACAAAATAATAATTGGAATAATAAAAGTTTTCAAAATCGTCCAACAAACCATTATCCACAGCAAACCTATCAAATAAATTATTATGATGGCCGTGATCGATTGAACACTAATAATGGTTATGTTCACAATAATAATTATAACAGAAATTATAAACCGCCAACACAACAAATAAGTATAAATTACACCATAGAGCATGCGTCCAGATCAAATCAACAAAAAATACAAGATAACCTACCACCAGACACAGAGAAGACTACATCCAAATTATGAATATATGATACCCCCGATATAACACATACAAGCTCAGAAAAAACAAATAAAGAAAATAAAGATACTTCAGCATCACATAATACTTGTAGGAACGATTTACCGAAAATATTATAAGAAAAACAGAAGCCAATACAAGACAGCCTACCACAAAAAACCGCCGCCCACCATGCAAATAAAACAAACCGCAAACATCAACCCCTATTAAGCATACTGTTCCCCACCGAAGAGCAACTCGCCACCAAAGAATCACTACCAAATATAAACAGTCGCCAGGAGGAGCAACCCACCACCGAGGAACACCAAGATGCTGCAAAGGAATTGCCAAATATGGAGCCTACATGTGATATACTGCCTTTGAACACTACACCCGCGCATCATTCGACCCCACCGAGGCAGACCAAGGACCTCAAGATGGAAGAACGAGAGGACGGCATTCGGGAGAAGAGTAGCATGCACCGCAAGGCCGGGAGGCAGAAGAGACGAGGGAGGTACCGCGCGCGCCGATGGAGGCCGCATGCACGTTTCAAACGCCCAAGGAGGATACTGGACAGACCCCAGGATGGAGGATAGAGGATCGACGTCATGCATCCACGGCACATACGCTTTAAGGGAGCTGCTCAGCGATGTGACCGGAAAAATGGACCAAATAAATGGGATAAAACCGAAACATGCGTGGATAATAATAAAGTGGATTACCAAAGGAGATTGATGAAGGATAAACGGTGTCTAAGAAGAGTGAAAGAAATAAGGAATTATATTAAGAAATGGAAGTACCTGGCTACTATATGATGAGAGGTTATATTATTAAAGAAATTATTAGTGTTCTGATTTATTGTATTGTGTGGATTACCATGGCTGTGATAATATTGAAAAGTGATGCTATTGATGTTATAATTAAGACCATGTTATTGTTGAAGGAATTTGTTGACTGTTGGAAATCTTGTATGGTGAAATTGTTTGATATTAAGGCCGTGATGTTTGCAAAAAATTGTGATGTTAATGAAATAATGAAGGGGATAATATTATTGAAGAAATTTATGGCCTATGAGAAATCTTGTCTTACGAAACTGTTTCCTGATATGATTAAGGTTGTTGATAGAGAAACTATGTGGATAGTATTGAAAGAAAATAAATGGAGGGCTTTGGATCAATTAAAAGAGATTACTATTAAAGGAGCAAGGAGTTATTTGAAAAAAATATACCAGATACCAGGGCTTTAAATTTATGAAGGATAAATTATCAACAGGACAGCCTCACAAATCGATAGCAGATAACCTAATCGGCCTACTTCAATGTCAACACAGAAATGCAAGAATATATGGGAAAACCACGAAATTTTTACATGCAATATCGTAGAATTTGAAGTAAATATGATAAGAAGTCAAAGGAAAACATCATTATCAACCAATTACTGACCTGTCATAATAAATTTAATCTTGGCATAGAACCGCATGTCAACTAATCCAACTTTTGATTCCTTCCAACCATTAGAAGCCTGAAAGAATCAAAGAACAATTTTTTAAGTATGTATTTTAGTAATCAACATCATATAAAAAAGGACACAAGCGGGGATAGTAAAAATAAATTAAGTAAATTACCTTAAAATGTGAAAATTGTGATGAATAGGTTAGTTTGTACCATAGAATAGAAATTAAGAAATTATGACATAGGAAACGGATATCTAGAAAGTAGTCATCTAGCCAAAGCCACCCAAATCAAGTATGTAGCCCTCAAACATATGTTTATGAAAACAAGAAATTGTTCCCAAAAAAGCTCTTTATATATTGTTATTTATGTATTTATTAATGTTAATATATTTATTTATATGTTTTATATTTTATTACCATTGTTTATGCCATGTTGTTACTGGAGAAACCTCAATTGAAATGAGTTACCATCAAAGCCAAAACCCAATGTATAGCAAAAAAGAAGAATTGTACCTGATCTATAGAATATTATTAATATTAAGACCTAGAAATTGTAATGGAGTATAAGCCCAAAAAATTTGTTAATCGAAATTATTTTTGAAAGAAATCTGTTATATGAGAGTCAAATGTGTATTGTATGAAGATAAGTTGGCACCATTGCAAGCAGCAAATTTGAAAAGTACTGTATTAGGTTATAAGGAGGAAATGTATTTAAGATGTTGTATTTGTGATATTTTTTGTGTTGATAGGGAGAATTTCTTATTATATTTGATGAAGATCTAAGGGGGGCGTAAGCAGATAAGGTCTGCGAATTGTTGTGATTTTTGAGTGTTTTTGGTAGATAAATTATAGATTATGTCGATATGTTGAAGAAAGAATTTTGTATTAAATACATTGTTGATTCTCAAAATATTTTGAATTCAAATTCAGGGGCGTGTGTAACATATCAAAATATTCTGATGGGTGAATAAAATCCCTACTTGAAAGAAATGATACAGAGCCAATGATATACTGAATGTATTAAAAAAAAACTCCAATGGAAAATTCGAAACCGTTTATGTTCTGGAAAGAAAACGGAGTTAGCACTTTCAACAACCCATAACTCGCTTATTAGACCACTTGAGAAAATTCCAGTTGCCACTTTTTCTTACTCTTATGATGATCTTAACAATTATTTTGAAAAAGATTATCCAATTTAAAAAAAAAAAGCTTTTACCGAACAGCCTTAAAGGTCGAATAACTTAACATCTGCATTAAGGCTTTGTTTAGTTAGACGAACCATAGAGAAACAATAGCGTAAGTAGATATCCCATGGTATAGGGCGTTTATGTCGCGACTTTTACTGCTATCTCAAGCCGATAGTCCACGTAGTTCTTTCCCGTGACGCTGTGTGACGCTGGTAGTCTCTCATATTGAGCCATTCATACACTCTCACCCCAACAAAACAGTAAAAATAATCGACAATAATCGACAGTAATCAGCCTGAGATAACAGTAAAAGTTGCGACATAATCGCCCTATACCATGGGATATCTACTTACGCTAATGTTTCTCTATGGACGAACCCAGAACTCATCCATTGTAATGATATTGGAAAAGAAGATGTTATTGCAACACTAGAGTACACTTGAAATAAAAGTATAACTATCGAGAAAAAAATATCATCTCACAAAACTGTAGCAATAAAAGCTTCAAAAGTTAAAAGTACAAAGTTTTGATTTAAGAACCAGCAAATATTTGAGAATCTTTGTACATTCAGATTGAAAATATATCACTATATCTTGAAACTGGATCGTTTTGAACTAGTGTCTAGATTTCCTTGAGGAATAAAGGCACACTAACTCATCAGCTCCCAGGAGGTATTCCTAAAAATAGGCATTTCATTTTGATAGACTGGTCTAATTCTTTGTATCTTTATATGATTTTTTATACACAACTAGCAGGAAACCCGTGCTTGGCAAGGGTCTATTTTGAAACTTGGTAAACTGAAAAATTAACGTAATGAAATCTTTGAAGAATTGACTATAGGCCTATAACCATCCTTGGTTAATTAAGAGTCTATATGCAAAATTTCAAGATAATCAGTCCAGTAGTTCGGACGTGATGATGCGTTGCAATGCTACCAAATTCATCCTAATAGTAGGTTGGATAGCTTTCACCTATCATCTAAGGAAAGTCATCGGCTCCAAATAAGCTGATATCTTGATATATCATTAATGGATCTAATGCTTATGAATAAGAAATTCAGTTCAGAGTAAATCAACTTAATATAATTTTCATAAAACTTTGGGCAATTTACACGAAAATTTACTGAACAAAACCATTTGACACTTAAAAATAGAATCTTACAAGCTAAAATACTTATCTCTTCATATTGAATTCATTTGTTTGGCTACAGACTTCAAAATTATATGATACATTCAACACACATTGAGAAAATGATAAAATTATTCAAATCTCAAATAAAACATTTTAAACTTCATTTAAACAGAAAATTTTCAACAGGGAAAAAACGATTCTATTTCAGCCAGCAGCCATTTTTTTCTGAGGGAGCTATGTAGCTTGCTTTCTCAAAAGACACACCTTAAAAACGTCATCAATGCCATCCTCACTAATAAAGAATACAACTCTACAAATTTCATTTATTATACTCAATAAAACTTTATTTTTAAAGTTATTATAAATTTATTTACCCTTTATGTTGTTTAGAATTATCTGTTAATTCAGAAATCTTACTTTATTACAGTAATCATCTTATTTAATCATCTTTATTACAATCATCTTACTTTATTACAGTAAGATGTTCAACACAAGTGTATCTGATAAATTCCTGGTGAAAGTTTAGTCTGCATATCGATTACACCGATATTTGCTATCAAGTGTTATTAATATTTTGAATATCGAATTGAAGATTGGATTTTAATAAAAAAAAATGTAATATTACAGCGTCAACCATAATTTTCCTATCCGGCACGTGTATAAGCCAGTTGTTTTCTTTATAAAGGTAGGCGCACACAGATCGTCATCGGACGGACGGCACGCATCGGACGGATCGGACAATTAGATTTGATGCATTGTTTTCAATTGGAGTGCGCAAACCTATATGATGCGGATAGGTATGCGCACTCCAATTGAAAACAGTCCATCAAATCTAATCGTCCGATCCGTCCGATGCGTGCCGTTCGTCCGATGACGATCTGTGTGCACCTACCTTTATGTTATAGATATTATAGATGACCAACAATGCAAAATATCTATTCCTGGAGTTCACTCTATCCAATAACAGCTACAAATTAAAATTACAAAACTTTTTCCGATTGGTTCTAGAACTACAAGGAATCAGAATACAAAAATTGTAAATTTATTGACCGAACGAAGTGAGGTCTAAGATTCAAGTCGACGGTTTGGCATTTCTCTTAATGTTTAAATGTTTATATGTTGCCCATTTACGGCGAAACGCTGTAATAGATTTTCATGAAATTTGACAGGTATGTTCCTTTTTTAATTGCGCGTCGACGAATATACAAGGTTTTTGGAAATTTTGCATTTCAAGGATAACATAAAAGGAAAAAAGAGCCTCCTTCATATGCCAATATTAGAGTAAAAATCTGGTGTGGCGCACTCACACAACTTTCCTTGTCATTATGAAAATTGATCACGTGACGCAAGTGCTCCCGCGCATCTCAAGTCTACTATTCAAAGATTTGACCAGCTGGTGTCAGGACAGTAACGCTGGAGACACACGAAGTCTGCTATCTCTTCATAGTGAATCATTTAATAGAATCAACAGTTGTCAACAGTTTGCAATTGGATAATCACATTTTCTCGAATTTCGAGCTTATTTTCAATTTTAGGTGAAAATGTTATTGAACATTAATTGTAGAGATTCTCATGCTCAATCTTTTCCATTCGATTTTTTTTGTTTAAATTGTATCTGAAGCCTGATAATTGAAAATCTAAAATCAAACTTTGCATACATGGGGCGGAGCTCCTGAAATTTTTACACATATGAGACTTGTGGCAGTTGATAGAGCTTATCGATGACTATTTTAGGTATAACTTTGATCAAAATCGTTGGAGCCGTTTTCGAGAAAATCGCGAAAAACCCTGTTTTTGACATTTTCGTCAGTTCAGCCGCCATCTTGAATCCCATTTGATCGAAATTGTTCGTGTCGGATCCTTATATTGCAAGGACCTTACGTTCCAAATTTGAAGTCATTCCGTTAATTGGGAGATGAGATATCGTGTACACAGACGCACATACACTCATATACACACACACACACACACCACACACACACACACACACACACACACACACACACACACACACACATACAGAAATTTAGAAATTGGGGTAGGTCCCTACCTTAATTTTCGGAAAGCAATACTTTCCTTGTACCTATGGTAATAGGGCAAGGAAAGTAAAAATCAGACTATAGAATTATTCATCATAAATCAGCTGACAAGTGATTACACAGATGTGTAAGAAGCCAGTCTATTACTGTATTTGTATAAGGTCTATAGTTTCAATCAAAGACATTAAACAGGTGTGCATCTTTAAGCTGGGTTTACACCAAAGTTATTAACAAATAATGGTTATAACTTAATCCTTATAGATTCTATTAGATTGAACGGAAGTTGACAAACACATATGTTCATCATGTGTATGATAAGTTATGTTCAATCTATTATCTATATATATAAAAGCGAAATGGCACTGACTCACTCACTCACTCACTCACTCACTCACTCACTCACTCGCATAACTAAAAATCTACCGGACCAAAAACATTCAAATTTGGTAGGTATGTTCAGTTGGCCCTTTAGAGGCGCACTAAGAAATCTTTTGGCAATATTTTAACTCTAAGGGTTGTTTTTAAGGGTTTAAAGTTCGTCTTTTAGCATGTATATTCTTCTTCTCCCAATCTCTTAATTATAATTGAAATTTCCATATCATATGTTACTATAGAACTATAATCTAGATAGAGTACCTCTTCGAAACAGTTGTTAACTGGCAACTAAATTAATAATTTTGTCAGGTTGGCATTAAGTTGAGTTGACTTTGTTAGGTTGGCACCGAGTTGAAGATTTAAATGCATTTATCGCGGAAAAATTGATTGGGCACTGCTACTTCAACCCTGGGAATATTATATTACTAGCCGTCAGGCTCGCTTCGCTCGCCATATCCGTTTAGCCAGACGTTTAGTCTGGACCCCCGACTGGATTGTTCTAACATATGATAAAAATGCTCAAATGAAAAATGCAGGCGAGCGAAGCGAGCCTGCTGATCTCATTCCTGGACGATCCAGTCGGGGGTCCAGGGGGCGGAGCCCCCTGGCTAGACGGATATGGCGAGCGAAGCGAGCCTGACGGCTAGTAATCTATAAGGATTGAGTTATTAACATTTTTTTGATAAATTTGGTCTTATCGCAGCTTTAAGGTCTTTGGTTTCAATATTTTGTTTTGCAGTCATGGTATTATTATGCGTGCCCATCAGTATCAATATTCTCACATTCAAAAAATCTAATTTAATAGTTGAATAAAAGTAAACAAATGAACTAAATAATGCTGGAGAAATTATAATATTTTTGATTCTAAAATTAATTTTCATCAGATAGAAAAATCATCACGGAACTGGATGAATTATATCATAATTATGGAATACAAATCCAAACTTGAACTGAGTTTGTTGACATTTAAAACAGTTGACATCAGGTACTTGTGGATGAGAATATTGCGTGAGGTCTACTGTACACAGAACTACTAGTGCATTGTGGTCTGCATTTTGAACGTAATGGGCCATCCGCGTACGTCTATCTATTGTAGTGGAGCTGATGAATGTAATTTGCCACATGCAATGGAACAAAAGCGAAAAAGTTTCAACAAACATGAATACATGATTAGAAGTGTGTTATCTGCTTGCAAGTATTGATATTTACGTCAAGAATGGGCGGCTCGCCACATGAACTCGAATCTCTATGATATTTCCCGTTTGAATTTGTCAGCAATGCCCTATATATTTGCATTCATAGGAGAATCCTACACCGGTGTTTTTTCAAGTAACAGTGAATACAGAACGAGGTCTCTGCATGCAATAGTGTGAACAGGTAGCTGTAGGGTTGTTGACCGTATTTTTTTCTCGTGACTAGCATAAAAGTTTTCTTCAAAGATATCTTGAGACGCTTATTCCAAAACAAAATATACTGAGCATTCAGTTTTGAATGAGAGCTGAAAAGATTAGAGTTAGAATATTTTATTGAAAATATTTGTTTCTTTTTTTCGGTAGGGTTTATCATAGAGAAACAATAGCGTAAGTAGATATCCCATGGTTTAGGGCGTTTATGTCGCAACTTTTACTGTTATCTCAAGATTAATGTTGATTATTGTCAATTTTTACTGTTTTGTTGGGGTGAGAGTGTATGAACGGCATTATTTTTAAAACAATTACTTGTCTATAAAAAGTTTTCTCAAAAGATAACTTGAGACACAACTCTCTTTGAATAAGAGCTGAAATATATTAGAGTTGAATAAATGATGTAGTCTATAAAAAGTTTTCTCAAAAGAGAACTTGAGACACTCGAAATTTACTTACATTTGGTATTGAATGAGAGCTGAATAGATTAGAGTTGAAATAGATGCTGTATTTTATTCAGATGGCTCCATTGTTCAATGGTAATGTTAAATGAATTCCAAAACTGATAATCTTTTCATATTAATTACTTGTTTTAAACCTTCCTCATTTAAATGAGAACACAATTTTGCTGCGATTACTCAATGAGGCTGAGATATGGTGAGGCAAAGTAGATAATATGATGAGTTTGATAATTATATTTCAAATTTAGAAAATCCTAAATAAATGCTGTAAATCACCCCGAAGACCTCTGCTACTGCAGACATTGACAACAGGGTTAACAGCTAGATCTTCTTCTTACCTTCTTTCTTTGCTTAACATCTATGTCCCCCAAGTGGCTCGGCGTTCCAGTTTTAGGTTCCAGCTTCCTCAGTGCAGAACCAATAATCACTATAATTCTCCAGTTAATCGTATGATGTGTCTTTTTAATCTTTGTGGAGCTCATCTTGATCCATTTCATTTGTCAACTTTGCAGTTCAAGAAAGCTTGAGCAGCCCTATACCCACCATCTTTCCGCCGGTAATTCTATGTAGGTTATTATCTTTTTTTTTGAATCTTCTTTTCTCTTCACCCTGGTCTCCATAGTCATCATCATCATCTTCATTGTCAGAATCATCTCCAGCATCATCATCATCATCATCAGCATCTTCATCTCTCATAAAATTTATATAAATTTCCTCTTATTAGTAATGATTTTATTTTTGCATCTCTTTTTTTCAATCAATTTTATCTAAATTCGCATTATATTATTCAGATTTTGATTATTATTTTTATTTTATTTTATTAGTTTTTAGTTTATCAGTTAATTTTTTTTTTTTTTTTTTTTTAGTTTATCACGCTTAGTTTTATAACTTTATTCAGTTTTGTAGTTTGCTTTTTTTGTTATTTTTATTATTTTCAGGAGTATATTTTGTTTATTGTGTTAAAATATATATTTTTAAGAAATTGATGTATTTTCTATTGTTTTGATTGGGGAGCAATTTTTGGGGCTTGCCCTGTATGCGCCCATATTGTAATTAAATAAATAAATAAATAAATAAATAGATGGAAATTCGATGAGAATTACTATCCAAAAATTAGTCGCCAGCCCGGGAACAGGCATGTGGCATCTAATTTTTGGATTGTAGTTCTCATCGAATTTCCATTTTGCTGTTAACCCTGTTGTTAATGTCTGCAGTAGCAGAAGTCTTCGAGGTGATTTACAGCATTTATTTAGGATTTTCGTTAATAATAACTATATCTATTAGCATTTGAATAAATGCATTCTCTATTAATTTAAATTCCAATTTAATTATTTTAATTAATTTCCATCTTTTCTAGAATAATCTCATCTAACACGGTACTGGGAAAAACTTTCTATAAAACACTAGCTACCTTCCTCTGACTTTTCATCCAACCTTTAGATAGATATGAGCTTCAGACAGAATAAAACCATAGAGAAACGATAGCATATTAGATATCCCATGGTATAGGGCGTTTATGTCGCAACTTTTACTGTTATCCCAAGCCGATAGTTCACGTACTTCTTTCCCATGCAGATGTGTGACGCTGGTAGTCTCTCAAATTATGCCGTTCATACACTCTCACCCCAACAAAAAAGTAAAAATTGACAATAATCTACTGTAATCGGCTTGAGATAACAGTAAAAGTTGCGACATAAACGCCCTATACCATGGAATATCTACTTACGCTATTGTTTCTCTATGATAAAACCTATCGGAAAAGAGAAACAAATATTTTCAATTAGCAATGACTTTTATCAAACACTTTTTTCTGAGAATGATAACCACATGAGCTCTACCTCTAATAGAGGTGGCTATGGCTCTAGGCTTGTGTTTATATAATGGAATGGATGTTGGTAAGAAGAGTGGACCAACAGCTTCAAGTGAGTTCCGAACCACCAAGAACCTATTGCATGAGTAATTACAATAATAACTAATAATATTAGTAGTCAGCTGTTTATTAGAATAGGAAATTACTAAAATATTAGCTTGTATTTTCTCATGCAACGGGGCCCTGGGAGTGATTTTCAACTAAAAAATTCTACTTCAAAAGAGTGATCACAAATATGTCGACGATATGGTGACCTATCACAGACATCTCCGTTGATTATCTCCTAGGTTGCAATGAGCTATTATCAAAATTCCATTAGGTATCATATTCTTCTATTGCCCATAGCCCATCCTCAAAGTAATTTGTCGAAGTGAACTTGTTCTGAGATAGATTTCTCTGAAAAATTGTCGTTATCTGACAAATCGATAAGACCCTCCTTAAATATGTAGGTTCCAGTTAACTACATGACCTACCATTTGTGACAACAAAATTCTGCTTGCTCAAGGTCGAAACCACATGATTAATTTTCCAAGAGAAAGCTCATTGAATTAGTGATTGATGAGTTACTGAATTTTAATAGAGCATTGCTTGAGAACATCTTGGGTTCTTTTGATGGGTTTCTATTTTCGTATTTTAATACTAGAGGAAAAATATTATCACCTACCACTTCTACAGTATAACATCATGGATCAAAGATAGCGTAACAAGATATCCCATGGTATAGGTCGTTCATATTTCAAATTTCAAACCGACTTTTTGTTAACTCGAGCCGATTACTGTCGCCTGCTGTCTATTATTATTGTTTTGGCTTGGTGGTGAGAACGGCACAGTATGAGAAATAGAAATATATTTATTAGTCGATAAATACTTGAAATAGTACAGTGGGCCATGTCACATATAAACATCTCAATATAAAAAATACAGGTTACAACATACCTATAAACATCAATCAATAATTATAGCATAACAATTCTCGTAATTATATAAATATATCAGTCAGCTTGTAATAAATTATTTATATTATCACAAGGGAGATCAAAGAACTCTCCAACACTGTACAGTGGGTTCTCTAAAAGCATCCTTTTCACATTTGTTTTGAAAACAGATATACTTAGATTCCTGGAACACAACGGTAATCTATTGAAAGCTCTTATTGATAGAACGTCAGATTGACACTGCAACTTTCTCTATCTTACAGGGGGAACATTCAAATAATTACTCTGTCTAGTGTCGTGTCTATGCATTTCTGATCTACACTTCAAAGTATGCAACTCATTTTTCACTTTTATCAGAAGGAGCATAACATACAAACTGAAGACTGTCATAATATGCTGTGATTTAAAAAGAGGACGACAATGCGCATAGTAGTCTGAACCAGTCATTATTCTCAGTACTTTTTTCTGGAGTAATAGAATTCTTCCCACATTAGCTGCCCCACCCCAGAGAATAAGCTTGTACATCATTACACTTTGGAAAAACCCAAAGTATGAAATCTTCAAATACTGATGAGGAACAAGATTTTTCAGTCGTCTTAACAGAAACACCACCCTGCTGAGTCGTCCACACACCCAATCAATGTGACTTGTCCAAGTTAGCTTGGTATCCAACATTATGAGAGAATGACACAGTATGAGAATATAACACAGTATCTGCGAGCGGCACAGTATGAGAGACTACCACCGTCATAGTTTCTTCATAGTAACGTTATCACATAGTTACTCCAAAAATAACTACTGGGACTCTCGGCTTGAGTCAACATTGTAAATTGGAACATAAATTCCCTATACCATATCTTCTCATGCTACCTTAAATTTATGATAATATTATGGAGCACTGGATGGTTTTTATCTGTGGTATCTGAAGCTGCTTTTATACCAAAGTTTTAAACAATATTTTTTCCAAAAATAGTTTCAACAAAACATTCATCAATTATTCTTGTGGGAACAAGCTCTGTTATCAAATGTAGAGCATCAAAAGTTATCAATTTTTTCCCTGAGTGCGTAGTCGGTGTAGAGGAACACTGAGTGGGAACAAAAAGTTTGTTGAAAACAAGGATTCTACAAGTTGACGACAAAATGTTGCTGTGCTTTTGATGAAATTGGCAAAAACAATTGCCGAAATTTGTTGCAAACTCAATTGACCAAGCTGTCGTAAACGCGGTTCACATTGGAGTATATTGAGTGAAGACTTCATTTAAGGAGGAGAAAAAATCATATGAATATGAGTGGATATATTATTCATCAAATGAATAATATTTAAAGGTGATGGTTTCTTGATCCATTCCGAGCTGCTTTGTTGAACAGTGCAGTGTTGAAAATGATCGCTAGACGGTCGAAAGTGCTTCAGTCAGTAAGTAAAATTTTTAATTATTTACTTAATAAATTGACTGCATGTCGTGTTCAAATACATAAAAAAGTGTGGAATAATATTTATTGAATAAGACTGAATTTCTTCGGAGACCATGGAACATATTTTCAGCCATCTCAATCGAGTGGTTTTTCATGAATATTCATAAAGTGTAAAATAATTAAAGTGTTATAAGGATAAAAATGTAAATTTCTTATTTCAATTGGGACACCATGAATCATTCACCATGTGGAATTGACTAGTAAAGATGATACGAAAGATAACAATAATATTTGAATAAATGGCTGTATACCTAGTACACTTAAGAAGTTTGAAGCCGAATAATATTGTTAAGTAGAACAATGATTTTATCATGAACAAGCGTTTATTTCTTCAGAAGACTGCTACTGACTAGTGTTAGTCATGAAAGGGTTGTTTTCTGAGGGGGTGCGGGTGTAGAGGGGGAATGTTTTCACCGACCAATGGCCAGAATCAATGGAGGGGGAAACGAGAGACGGTAGGAGGGGAAATGAATTCACCCTACTGAGTGGACAGTGGCGTGCTTCATGTTTGTTGCGTGAGTGATAATGGACAGGTATAGTGAGGAGGAGGAGGAGAAGGAGGAGGAGGAGACCGTGAGGAGGAAGAGAGTGATTGAGTACCGACACCCTTCTCTTCGACCCAGGAGCTCTCCACTTTCCAGTTCGCCAGTCCAGTTCTAAAAGGCTCCACACAATGACCTCTTCGTGTTTTGTCAGTAGTGACTCGACCCCAGTTTTTTCCAAAGTTAACTTTGTCGTTGTTCGGAAAATTTTGTGTATGTGTACAGTGTTTTCGTTGTCGCTCACGTAATAAAGTATTCTTTGATCTGAAATATTGAAGAATCAGGTTAATGAACTGAAAAAACTTGACACTTTCTTTTTTCACAAGTGCGTTGGGTGTACACAAACTTGGAATACGGCTGAGGGCTGAGAGAGTAACAAGGAAAACCTGTTGTAGCTGAAGACTGTAGAGAATTTTATTGACTGGTTGAGTGTTTCATTAATGTAGATTACAATAAATGTACTGGCTTACAAACTTATATACGATAGCTTACAACTCAGGAAAGTTTCAGATGAATTTACATAATATTGTAAATTTCACATATCTCTCTACACATATAGAGTAGAGAGAGGCTGAGAGAGTATTCAAGGAAAACCTGTTGTAGCTAAAGACAGTAGAGTATTTGATTGACTGATTGAGTAATTTTATTAATGTATATTACAATTTAAACTGTTTCATACACTTATGTAAAATAGCTCACAGTAAAGCAAAGTTTTAGATGAATTTGAATAATATTTTAAATTACACACATCTCTCTACACAATGTTTTTTTCTTTAGGACTTGATAATGGCATTAGTAGCCGAAACATGTCGTGACGAAATAATTCAAAAAGGGTACTCACATTTATATTTTTATTTATGTCTCTCTACACATATAGAGTAGAAAGAGAGAGACTGAGAAAGTATCCTCTAGTAGTTACTTCATGATCAAATAATTTTCATCATCAATTCACGTTTATGATCCTTCTATTAAGGGTTAAGTGCAAGAGAGGGCCGACTGCACCCTAACTTCGCCCTCCCAGGTATAAAATAAAGGCAGTCATTCTATTCTATCAGGATAAGTGTTAATCAGCTTTCAAAGATAAATAATACTATAGTTTCTTACTTGAATTTCCTTAAAATCTTCTCATTTTCTATATTCATCTAGCTATCTCGGTCATCAGGCCAGGTATCTTGGGCCACTATCGTGTTTCGTATGGACTCGGTAGGTCGTCGGTCCCGGCTGCCCTGAAATTGTTTAGGTGTGACCTAAAAATTCCATACCTGAGTCAGCCAGGTCTCGGCATTTTTTCAATCCAACCATTCAGTTTCCATTAATCTCTATTCACCTGACATGAAGTAAATTATAGAGTAATGAAAGCTTCGGAGTTGAAAGTGTAATACAAATTTAGTATCTCAAGACCTAGAATTGAAAATATCACATTAAGTCAAGCATAAAAATGTAATATTTCAGATTACAAGACATTAAATTGAAAATATCCTCAATTTATTCTAGCATAGAAATACAGGCGAAGATCTCTGTTATCTCTAGGTGATAAAAATACAGTTTGATGATTTTTGGTTGGTGTTAAATTTTTTTTTAAAAATGTAGATAATTTACAACTGGGAGGATGATATGTAAAGAGAGAAAAAAACATGTGTTTCTACACCATATGGTGCAGACTACATGAAAAGTGTGAGATGACGAACTGTAAACAAAGACATATTTTGTAGAGTAGTGTTTTGGAAATCAATTTTATTCAAAAATTCAATGTTACGTTTGAAGAATCCAAATTTTGGTGCGATCAAATTCAATCTGATTTCCAATTATTAAATGTGCTCATCGGTTTTCAAAACAATTCACGGCGCTTTCACTTCTTGTTTGAAGACTAAGCAACGATTATCGGCGACAGTGAGTGAGGATTTGAGAAATAATAATGAAACTAAGTTGAAAAATGCTGATGATGCAGAAATTACTTCGAAAAGTGGAGATCAGGATGAGAAGATGTGCTTCGGAGATGTGTGTTGTTTCAGACTCAAGTACTGCGGAAGTAATGCGGTTACACCGTTGGTTATGCAGCGGGAACGCAGTGATAGCTACTCAAATTTTGTTCTTACCTCCATTTCAAGGTAACTACAAGATGACCCTCCAAAGGAATTCAAAGATTATTTTGAATTTATTCTTCATTTTTATATTCAAGAATTTTTACTTTCCTTTCCCTACTACCTTAGGTAAGGAAAGTATTGCTTTCTGAAAAAATTAAGGTACCCCAATTTCTAAATTTCTATACGTTTCAAGGTCCCCTGAGTCCAAAAAAGTGGTTTTTGGGTATTGGTGTGTGTGTGTGTGGTGTGTGTGTGTGTACACGATATCTCATCTCCCAGTTAATGGAATGACTTGAAATTTGGAACGTAAGGTCCTTAAACTATAAGGATCCGACAAGAACAATTTCGATCAATTGCAATCCAAGATGGCGGCTAAAATGGCGAAAATGTTGTAAAAAACAGGGTTTTTCGCGATTTTCTCGAAAACGGCTTCAACGATTTTGATCAAATTCATACCTGAAATAGTCATTGATAAGCTCTATCAACTGCAACAAGTCCTATATCTGTAGAAATTTCAGGAGCTTCACCCCATCTATGCAAAGATTGATTTTAGATTTCCAATTATCAGCCTTCATATACAACTTAAACGAAAAATTTCAAGTGGAAAAGATTGAGCATGAAAATCTCTGCAATTAATATCCAGTAACATTTCCACCTAAAATTGAAAATAAGCTTGAAATCCGAAAAATGTGATTATTAAATTGCAAACTCTTGGTTCTATTAAATCATTCACTACGAAGAGATAGCAGACCTCGTGTTTTCCCAGCGTTATTGACCTATCACCAGCTGTCTCATATCTTTGAGTAGTAGACTTGAGAGGCGCGAGTACACTAGCGTCAGGTGATCAATTTTCATAACGGCAAGGAAAGTTGCGTGAGTGCACCACTCAGATTTTTCTTTTTTTAATAGAGATGGTTTTATTACTAAGAATAAATAGTCGTGTCTAAAAGAGAATATAAAGGTGTACCATACTAGTAATTATGTGATCCAATTAATCAAGCATTTATCTATCAATTTTTTACTTATCGAATGAATAGAACGAATGCAATATTCATAAATAATATGTTTACTATGTCATGCTGGTGGTTGAATAAGTAAAATGCAACTTTAATAAGTTAACAATGCATATTTTTGATCATCATCATCATCATCATCATTATTGGCACTACAGCCTTAGCCTTCACAACCACATCCTTCCACCCCTCTCTACATTCTGCTGTTCTTCTCCATCTTCTTACACCCAGTCTTCGCAAATCCTCCTCCACATCGTCAACCCACCGCTTTCTTGATCTACCTTGTAGTCTTCTTCCTCCGGGTTTGCCTCCTAGCACCATTTTTGGCACCCTCCCTTCCGGCATTCTGTGCACATGACCAGCCCATCTCAGCCTCATACTTTTCACAACAAATACATATTTTTTCAGTACCGTAATTCAACAAATTTTTGAGAGTTTAATAAGTTTATTAAGAAAATTCTTAATGAACTTCTTATATTCGTTATGGTTTGTATTTATCATGATCTACGATTCAACTTTCTATCATAAATTTCTCGTTCATCGTAGATTCAATTGTCCATGGCAAAATTTCATAACCATGAGCCTTTTTCACTCAAATTTCTAAATGAACCACTTTCAATAATTAATCATGTCCTTTAAAATAACTTCCTGGGTTTTCTAAAATTATGTTTCATCTATTATAGAGTCGATTGTCTGATTGCCGACGAAGTGATCATTAAATTAAGAAACGGAATGGGAACAACACTTTCTCTCTCTTTTCAATTCTATTCTGATCCTCTCAATCCATGTCTTTGAAAAAGGGATTAATTATTACAATACAAAAAGTTCAATTTGTTCTCTTCTTATAGAATAATATGTAAACTCGAATCAATTCCAAGATTGGGTGTTTTCTCCGTTAGGATAGGATAGGATGATATATCATGTAAAACCAAGTTGAATAGAAGAGAGAGTGTTCTCTTCAATTATAGGATACTAGCCGTCAGGCTCGCTTCGCTCACCATATCCGTCTAGCCAGGGGGCGGAGCCCCCTGGACCCCCGACTGGATCGTCCAGAAATGAGATCAGCGGGCTCGCTTTGCTCGCCTGCATGTAGACCTCAGCGGAACCTCTGTACCGAATTCTGGACCCCCGACTGGATTGTCCAAAAATGAGATCAGCGGGCTCGCTTCGCTCGCCTGCATGTAGACCTCAGCGGAACCTTTGTACCGAATTTGAACGTATTATGTCAATTTGATCTCGAAAAACACCTGTTACTTTATCGACGTATCTTTCCTGCATTTTTCATTTGAGCATGCTTCATTCCATCAGAAAGTCAAAGTACTGAGAAAACGCAGAAAGGCTGAGAAAAACGTATGAAAAGCTGATTTTAGGCGTATCTTTGATGAAATATAAAAGTCACCTCAATACAGAATTTTTAGACCCTAGCTAAACCTCTGTACTAAATTTTAACATTTTCTGTCTATTACTTGATGAAAGAACTGAAAAAACGCTAATTTTAGGCGTATCTTTGGCGTTATTTAAAATTCCTCCTAACACAACATTATTACACCCTATATTAGCTTCTGTACTAAATTTGAACAATTTCTGTTCATTTGTTCTCGATAAATCTGAGAAAAAGCCTGAAAAAACGCTAATTTTGGCGTATATTTGACGTTATTGCAAATTCCTTCTAACACAACATTATTACACCCTAGCTGAGCTTCTGTACTAGATTTGAACATTTTCTGTTTATTTGTTCTCGATAAAGCTGAGAAAACGCTGGAAAACGCAGATTTTGGGCGTATCTTTGGAAATTTTTCCAAATCCGTTCTTAGTGCGCCTCTAAAGGGCCAACTGAACATACCTACCAAATTTCAATGTTTTTGGTCCGGTAGATTTTTAGTTCTGCGAGTGAGTGAGTCAGTCAATGAGTGAGTGCCATTTCGCGTTTATATATATATATATATATATACTAGCCGCAGGCTCGCTTCGCTCGTCATATCCGTCTAGCCAGGGGGCGTAGCCCCTGGGGCCCCAGGGCCTCCCCAGAGATCAGTATTTTTATCGTATGTTAGGACGATCCAGTCGAGGGTCCAGACTAAACTTCTGGCTAAACGGATATGGCGAGCGAAGCGAGCCTGACTGCTAGTAATATAATATTCCCAGGAATAGCTCTGATTGAAGTAGCAGTGCCCAATCAATTTTCCCGCGATAAATGCATTTCAATCTTCAACTTGGTGCCAACCTAACAAAGTCAACTGAACTTAATGCCAACCTGACAAAATTATTAATTTAGTTACCAGTTAACAACTTTTTCGAAGAGGTACTCTCTCTAGATTATAGTTCTATATTAACATATGGTATGGACATTTTTCAATTATAATTAAGAGAATAAGAAGAATATACATGCTAAAAGACGAACTTTAAACCCTTAAAAACCACCCTTAGAGTTACAATATTGCCAAAAGATTTCTTAGTGCGCCTCTAAAGGCCAACTGAACATACCTACCAAATTTGAACGTTTTTGGTCCGGTAGATTTTTAGTACTGCGAGTGAGTGAGTGAGTCAGTCAGTCAGTGAGTGAGTGCCATTTCGCTTTTATATATATATAGAAGTAAACCCCAGGTGATCTCTAGGGTAAGTTTTGTCTTCAGAATATTATGTAAACCCATTTTGAATCCAAAAATGAGTGTTTAAAAAATAATGTTAAAGGAGCAGTGGGATTGGCGGAGAGGAGCTGACACAAAAACCTGTGCTGGCGAGGCATTACGGTTCACCGCAGACAAATGGCCACCAGATCCCCGGACATCCGACACACGCCGGACATCCGACTCATAACGGACATCCGACTCACGCCGGACATCCGACTCATGCTGGACATTCGAATCATGCCGGCTTTGAGTCGTCCTACCAGACTAAGACAGGACCTGGGTCGGCCTCATTGGCTGATAACCGGCTTCATTTGACTGACAACCACCATAGAGCTGAACGACAACTTCAGGCAAGTTAATAGTATATTTCGCACCTAGGGCCGAAAATGAGACTTTTCCGGCTCGAAATCGGTTTTCAAGTCCGAGGCCGTAGGCCGTGGACTAGAAAAGTTTGAGAGCCGGAAACACATTTTTGCCCGTGGTGCGAACGCTATTTTTCGCCACACACAAAAATAAAACAATATATATTTATGAGAAGAATATTGTTTATTAGGCACTTCCGAAAGCAAAACAGGAAGGTCATAGCTCTAGCAAATCTGAGGTAATCTGAATATCAGGAAATTGTCCAAATATTTTTATTCTGATTTGTCTAAATAACCTAAAAGATTATGTTCAATTATGTAAGAGGTTGAGTTTATACTTTTTATTCTTCCAAATGACAATAAGATGATATTATTATAAATGTTTTGATTCTTGAATAATAAACACAAATAATGAAAAGTTTTTTGATCAGCTGTTTTAGCACACTTGAAATTTGGCCAATCTGAATGTCAACGTCATTAATGCTTGTTGTCGTTGACTTCGGAAGTTTAGGTTAGAAGTTCTATCCTAATCTGAAAATCGAATTTGAATAGTTTATAATATATATCTAATCTGTATTTTATTCATCCAAATAAAATGATAGTATCTTATTGCAGAATACTTTATTCAATTCTAGAAACATAAACTGGTTCCGTTTCTTGAACTATTTGTAAAAACGTTCAGCACCATGGATATTGCCCAAGTAGTTCCAAAATTATCCACCAGGTTTTGTGATAAATGAAGTACTACTGTATTAGGTTTGAGGTTAGACTCTATTATACTCTGAAAATTGAATTTTAATACTTTATAATATCTTATTTGTATTTCATTCATCCAAATAAAATGATAGTATCTTATCTTATTTCAAAATACTTTATTCAATTCTAGAAGCATAAAACTGATTCCGTTTCATAAACCATTTTGTAAACACGTTCACATCAAATCAGAATCAGCTGACTTCAAGGTTATTTTACAGCCCTAGGGCCGTAAAAATTTCACCGGCCTGGTCAGAAAACAATCACTTTCGGCCTCCATATGACGCACGTAAACCAGCTCATTACATCCAAGTGGGGCGAAAAAGAATTTACCCTCAATGACAAGCTAGAGTTTTATAGTGAGAGCTACGTTAAAATGGCAGTATTTGATTAACATGGTGTTGCTATCCTTGGCTATTATTCGACAAGCAGATAGCACTATCCTTTTCTAACTCCGCAACGTTGTCTGATCGTTTTTCAACAATAATGTAGAAATTTGATAAATTAACAAATTATTCAATCTCAATTATTATGAAAATCTATTATTCAATCATTGGGAAATGTATTTTCTTGGCGAGTAAAATATAATAGTATTTATAATGGCAGTATTTGACATTGCTGTTGCTATCCTTGGCTATTATTCGACAAGTAGAAAACGCTATCATTTCATACCTCCACAACCTTGCCAGATCGTTTTCAAACAATATTGTAGAAATATAATCAATTATCAAAATATTCAATATCATTATATATACATTTATTTAATCATTTAAAAAATATTTTCTTGCCAAATAACTGATTATTTCAAACAAGAATGAACAGTTCATATTCCATCAGATATACTAGTATCAGTTATCATCAATAGAAGGCGGTGGCAAGACATAGAATCGGCACGCTGCTCTCCTATCTTCTATAACGTTGACCTCACTATAGAGTGAGGTAAAGTACAGTTTAATAACTGCAGAATAAGGTAGCCAAACAAAGAAAGCCGTTTGCTTTATATATGACAACTACAGGCAATTTTCAAGTGGAGGGTCTCAGTTCATCGAGATCTTATTACATCATGTGCCTATTTTGACCATCTCTTGAGATACTTGGAAGTTCATGGTCGAGATCTCAGTTAATCAAGTGCTCATTTTGACAATTTCTCGAGATACTGAGACAAGTGGGAAGTTAAGTTCCCGTTCAGTTTGTCTAGTCTCACAGCATCCAGTTTTCGGTGAAGGCTCACACACAGTCTGCTAAATGTTATCACTTTAATTTCCTGATAAGTTGATTCAATGTTTTAATCCAGAGCCATCCTCTTTTAGTTTGTCTAGTCTCACAGCATCCAGTTTTCGGTGAAGGCTCACACACAGTCTGCTAAATGTTATCACTTTAATTTCCTGATAAGTTGATTCAATGTTTTAATCCAGAGCCATCCTCTCTCATTATGAATAAGTTATATTTCTTTATTTTACTCATTTTTTAAAAAATATTCATTTACTTTGTAATTATTATAAAAAATATTTTGTGATTGCAAATGTGTTGTCCATGGAACTCTCCTCCACACGCAGACGATTGGTCTTTGTGGGGGAATTCCGTGTACTATATGTATCTCGCTTGCTATTTTTGTAAAGTACCTATGTTGTAAAGAAGGAATAAAGATTATTTGAATTGGAATTTGAATTTAATAGATTGAAATTTCTTGAACGGGGTCGAACAATTGCAAACTATGCTGCACAGTTGCAAACTAGTTGGGGATTAGTAATAATGTGTTATGGAGAAGTTTGGATTAGGTTTCCCAATATTAGAAGATTAGGTTGGGATTTGGGTTTTTGCTTTCAAATACTTAACTGATCGTAGGGGCTATGTATGCAACATGCTCAACACGAATTTTACAGCTTGTCAATCTATTTTTTTTTTAGATCGCCGCAAATAATGTAATTCTGTGTGTTTCCAGTAGTGGTTATGTTCATTCTTTTAATCCGTTGATTACTTTGCGATTAATATAGCTATTTATGTATTAATAGCGTAATGCGCGACTTTATCGCTCGCGCAAAACAGTTATCACGCGACGCGAAGCGGAGCGTGATAATTTTGCAAGAGCGACAAAGAAGCATTACGCGCAAATTACATACAACAATTTTTCTACAACTGCCCAAACCTGTTGAATTACTTATATCGGCGGAGTTAGTAATAATTCTTCGTCACTGATATCCATCATGGCTGCATAGTGCAGAATCGGTACAATACTGCAATTATTACCGACTTTCTAGTTTAAGATCTGACGTACTTTTGGCGAGCTGCTTACCATCAGCTGATTAGCGAGCGTAAAGAAACTCTTCTGCGCTTGCGCGAATGATCAGCGAGCGTAAATAAAATTTACTGCGCATACGCAAATGGCTAGCGAGCGAAAAAGTACATTCTTCTAAGAAATAAGCTGTTTTACAAGGAGAATTATTTAGTATGTAAATTCTTTTTTTACGCTCAGTTGTAGAAAATAGTATATTTCGCACCTAGAGCAGAAAATGAGATTTTTCGGCCTATGAGATCTCGGCCTACGGCCTCGGACTTGAAAACCGATTTCGAGCCGGAAAAACATTTTTGCCCGTTGTGCGAACGCTATTTTTCGCCACACACAAAAATAAACAATATATATAGTAAACAATAATATATATATATTTTATATATATATATATAAATATATATATATAAATATATATATATAAATATATATATATATATATATGAGAATAGTTGTTTACTAAGCACTTCCGAAAGCAGAAGTGGAAGGTGATAGCTCTAGCAAATCTGAGGTAATCTGAATATCAGGAAATTGTCCAAGTATTTTTTTTTTTAATCTGACCTAAAAGATGATGTTCAATTATATGGGAGGTTGAGTTCATACTTTTCTATTCTTTCAAATGACAATAAGATGATATTATTATAAATGTTTTAATTATTGAATAATGAACACATATAATGAAAAGTTTTTTGATCAGCTGTTTTCTGATCACCTTTCTTAGTTCCATGTTAGCGGCTGGAAAGAGTACTCTTTCCGGCCTAGGCCGGAAAGAAACCTGTCCTGACGTCAGACGAGAGTCGTCTGCAAACAGATCTGTCTTTCAGATCTACGTAGGGACTGGAAAACAGCTGCTTTCTGTGCAGTGTGGCGAAAATTTATTTTCGCCACACTTGGATGTAATGAGCTGGTTTACGTGCGTCATATGGAGGCCGAAAGTGATTGTTTTCCGACCAGGCCGGTAAAACTTTACGGCCCTTGGGCTGTAAAATGACCTTGAATAACAGCTGATCGTGTCCGATCTCACAAAAATCATAGAGATAATCTCATAACGACTGTAATAATCTATATAATTATGTATCGTGAATCGCGGTATCATGTCTATAATATATTTTATGAATTACTGTTTCATAATTTAATATTTATTATTGTGTTTTTGATATCAAACAATAGAATACGATGATATCTCCATAGCCTCAACAATATAATGTTGGCTGCATTGTCCATTGTCAGAAAGGTAAGTATCGCAAGTCTTTAAAAGTGAAGAATCGAATTTGAAATCAAAGTACAATAATTGTATCAATATTTAAAAGTGAGGTAGAGTAATAATTGTTTCTTTTTTATTATCGAATTCCACTTCTTAATGCAATACAATCAACAATAATAATAGGAAAATACAGCAGAGATCTAAAGTTTAAGGTAAGCCTACTGGTGAAACTCAGCCTTGACTGAAAAATTCCTAGTAATTTTTCCGTAATTCATTATTAAAACTTTTAGATAATTTTTCAGCAATATCAAACCATATAGAGAAAACATTAGGCCCACTCAAGATTGAATCTTCGAATGTTTTCTCTATGATTTAACTATTTTCAGAGCAATATTTTGTTGTGAAAATGCCGGCAAACCGACTTTAAGTTTGCCGCTATAGGCTACACTATATTATAGTAGCCTACATACGTTACCTGACTTACAGGCCTCTTTGATTAAAAATATGCAATGTCCGAGAGCGTTAAGGCGTAAGACATCAGAAGCTCAGTGAATTAAAAAAACATGATCTAGGTTCGAACCTCGGTCAGTGACATTTTTTTTTGTCGATGAATTTCGACTTTTATTAGCTATTTTTTATATTAGTTACTGTAATTTGAATTTCAATCAATTTTTTAGATATATTTTGAGAGAAAACTGTGAAATATGCAATTATATTAATTTTTTAATCACATTATTTCAAAATAGTAATGAAAATTCTATTCATCCATCTATCCATGAGATATTGCACCAGGCGCAAAGCGCGAGCTATAAAAATTCAAACAATTATTCGAAATATTAATAGTATAAAAATATTGTCACTATTGTAAATTATTAATTAGTAATATTGAAATTAATTGACAGTGAAAGTTGTCATAACCAAGATTCAAACTATCAAAATAGGCTGTTTGAATTTTATTTATTTTTTAATTTCTTATAATATTGGGAAGTTTTTTTTTGGTGTGGCGAAAAATAGCGTTCGCACCATGGGCAAAAATGTATTTCCGGCTCTCAATCTTTTCTAGTCCTCGGCCTACGGCCTCGGACTTAAAAACCGATTTCGAGCCGGAAATATCTCATTTTCGGCCCTAGGAGCGAAATATACTATTTTATTTCGGATGTATTTCAAACTATATTCAAGTTTTCGTCAATTTCAGTATATCTGTACTAGGTTAATGATAAATGTTATCACTTTAATTTCATGATTAGTTGATGCAATGTTTTAATAGATTGAAATTTCTTGAACAGGGTCGAACAAGTCATCCACAGCATTTTGACAATCAAACAAGCTTGAAAAGGATTGATTTTGCTGCTGATAGTGATGATGTGGAGAAAACCCCAAGGCTGAGACAGCCTCTCAGATCTGACAAGGAGAATGTGAATCATGGTGAGCATACTCACTTATTCAAGTTTTTTATCCAATGAAGAAATACTTTTCAACATATTAGGTTGATTGGATAAAATCTAGCAATTGCTAGCTCTAAGTAATTTTCAAACAAATGCTAGGATTTTAGTCAGCTGTATAATCAATTAATCAGATCATTTATTGTCACACAACATTAAAGCTGCGTTTACACCGGAGTTAATAACACGAGTTATTAACAAAAAGTTATTAACTTGACTGAATCGTCAAAAATTTCTCTTGACAAAAGTTAATAAGGTAGTTTCTAACAGAAAATGCCTTGTTATTAACAAGATCTTGTTATCAATATAATTGACTCCCATTTGATTTCATTTAACGAGACTATTCATAATAAGATATAACAGCTAGAATAAAAAAAAGCCAAAAATTGTCTTCAAATTTGAATTGAAACATGTGTGTGATCATTAAAATAATGATCTTCATCTGATCTAATGTAAATAAATCAGAGTTTAAAACAAAAGTTTTCAACATAAGTTAATAACATTTTCTTTTGGCTGCTAGTTTTGTTATCAACAAAAGTTAATAACTTTGTCACGTGTTTTGTCTGCAGCTGTAGTTATTAGGGAACAGCTGTAGTAGTAGGGTTGGGATGCTGGGCGAGGGGGTTGCGGGGAAGATAGTAACATGTTATTACCGACTCTCGATGGATAACATAAATCTTGTTAATAACAAGGAATTTTCTGTTGAAAACATGAGTTATCAACTTTTCAATAGAATTTTTGTCGATTCAGTCAACTTTTTATTAATAACTCCTGTTATCAACTCCGGTGTAAACGCAACTCAACATGATGTTATTAACTTTTGTAATTAACATCAGTTGATAACAAAAATGTTAAAAACTTGTGTTATTAACTCCGGTGTAAACGCAGCTTTAAATGTTACAAGAACGTCATTAATAACACAAAACATATCACTTTTTGTGTAGTTGAGAAGTTGATATTGTGGTAATTATTCATATTGAATGAAAAAGACTAAGAAATTGTCAAAAAAACACTGATTTATTGATAATTAGAAAGACCGGTTTCGGTTATTACACCTTTGTCAATCTCTGATAAACTATAAACTGGTTTATTGTCAATCTCTGATAAACTATAAACTGGTTTATTGTCAATCTCTGATAAACTATAAACTGGTTTATAGTTTATCAGAGATTGACAATGGTGTAATAACCGAAACCGGTCTTCCTAATTATCAATAAATCAGTGGTTTTTTGACAATTTCTTAGTCTTTTTCATTCAACAAAACACATCAGTTTCAATCTATTACAAAGAAATCTTCAACTTTATATAAACATTCATTGACCAGTACTTTTTTTAAAACAGTAACTAACTATTAAAGCTCATTCTCACCTTTAATCTGCATAGCTAGAACTTATTACTAGTTCCTAGTCAGTAGATTCTAGATTTTATTCTATTCACCCAATTTAAAATATTCTATATTTTGTTATATTTTAATACAAGAATTATTTTTAACGTTGACAAGTAGGTATACAGATTCTACAATAATTAGAAATGTGGACTAGCATTAACTGTATTTATCTATCCATTTCCACAAAAATATATATTTGAGGGCACCTGGAATTCTTATTATTGCCCTGAAAAAAGGGTGCTTTATTACGAATGCACTGGAACATAAATGGCAATAGTTACTATCGATAGTTCATTCCATTGTACAATAATATTGTAATTGCCGTTTGCGGTGTCAGTTTCAACTAAATTTAATTTTAAAATGGATTAAATCCATATTAAGTCTCATTCGTCATAATGCGGTTCATTCGAGTTTAAGCCACCAGCTGATTAATTCAGTTCAAACTTTGGCTGTGCAAACGGCCCAAATCGTACCCGACTTGACCGTGTTGAAATTTCTTGACCGAGCTTGCTGAAACCGGACATGCAACTTTTCCTTGAGTAATAATAATTAGGAGTAGTTTCAATATAGAGTTTCAGAAATGAGTTAAGATGGGTAGGTGAAGATGCAAGTTAAAATGAGTATATAATTTGTGCCTCTGAATAAATGAATAAGTGAATAAACAAGGAGTGAAAATATTATGAAATGCAGTCATCACTAGAATTGGTACCAACTTTCAATTTTATTCATTCTTTCATTTACACATTTTATGAAACACAAATGGTATGCATGATTAGAAAAGGACTAACAGGCTTAGGCCAGAATTTTTCCTTTTCTGAGTTTTCATTAATAATTCTTGTCATTATCAACTCATATCTGCATCGGAAAGTGTTCATCTAACATAATCGCCTACGTGCCGGTTGCACAAAATTTGGTTAAATTTTAATCGTGATTAATTCTACGAGAACCAATCAGAGAAGCCGTCTTCTTAAAAAAACCTTCTCTGATTGGTTCTCGTGGAATTAATCACGGTTAAAATTTAACCGGTTTTTGTGGAACCGGGCCTTGACATTTTATCTAACAATGTTATTACATCAGGGTACTGTACCTATTGTTGTACATTGACTCCTCCTCTAAGCAAGTACTTTGTTTCATATTAGAGTGATTTTCAAGGAAATGTATTGTGAGTTGAAAAATAATTCCATATTATTCTTTTGTTTTTAAAAACGTTTTCATATTAAAACTATTTGAAAACAAAATGGAATAATAGAATTATTTTTCAACTAACAAATCAAGTAACTCCAATTGAATACGTCATTAGACTGTGTAGTTAGGCTAGCTACACACACATCGATTTTTGTTTGTACGATTGTTTGCCGTCCTTATGAACTCTATCAGATCAAACAGATGATGTTTGTCAAGTTCTGTTTAATCTAATAGAATTCATTACGACGGCAAAATATCGTTTGAACAAAAATGTGTGTGTATCTAGCCTAAAGCCAGTTACAAACACATCGAATTTTGTTCGTACGGTATTTTGCCGTCCTTATAAATTCTATTAGATTAAACAGATGGTGTTTGTCAAGTTCCGTTTAATATGATAGAATTTATAAGGACGGCAAAATATCGTTCGAACAAAAATCGGTGTGTGTGTGCGGGACTTGATATGTACACTTTTTTTAATTGGAATGAATTTTAATTTGAAAGTCATCTATAACATAACTAACTAAATAAATCTGATTGGTTGTCAAGATGCAGTGGACGATCTATACGGTGAACAGATTTTCGAAAGTGGTTCGGACGCGACCGCAGAGAAAGAGCGAGAGAGAGAGACGCAAGGAAGTGACAGAGAGAGACATAGAGAAACACAAGGGAGTGACAGAGATGCAAATGAAGACAGTGGCGGTGGATTGGAGAGTGACTCACCACCTACACCTCCTCCACCCCCCTCTCCTACCCCCCAACTTCTGCCGCCCCACCTCCACGAGATCCATCCCTCCAGGCAGACGCCGATGCCTCTCGATATCGAAAATTATCTACAATTAGGAGCTAAGGTCAGTCTCAATCCTACATTTCATATTAAGGCTGTGCGAAGGCTAAAAATCAACTTTCTACTGGTGATATTTTTCAACGTTTTTCGATTTGTATATCATCAAGCTAACAAAATGAAAGAGTTTTCCCAGGAAAATATTTTTTCCGATCATTACTTCATGAGATATGAGCGCCTAAAGTTTGAATTTTTGGGACAGAACATTTTAAATTCGGTGAGAGAAAAATCTATGAGATTCAGAGGATAAATTCTTCATGAATTGAATAAAACAAAAATATCATTTTTTGAGAAAGTTAATGAATTTACTAAAAATGACAAAAAAACTTTTAGTTCAGTTATTTTTGGTAAATTGAATAAATTTCTCAAAAATTCACATTTTCATTTTTTTTTTATCCAATCAACAATACCATGAAGAATTTATCCTCTGAATCTCATAGATTTATCTCTTACCGAATTTGAAATATTCTGTCCCAAAAATTTAAACTTTAGGCGCTCATATCCCAGAAGTAATGATCGGGAAAAAATGTTCTCCGAGATTTTTTTTTTCATTTTGATAGCTTGATGATATACAAATCGAAAAACTTTGAAAAATATCACCAGTAGAAAGTTTATTTTTAGCCTTTGCACGGCCTTATGTTTGTTTTTCGGTCCTTCATAATTCCTTAATATGTGCATATTTTCTATTTTAGTGATAATAATGTATAATATTTCTTCTATGCTTGAAAGCATCTAAATTGGAATTTAAATTCAAATTCAATTTATCCACAGTCAACAATGCAAAAAATTGTCAACAAGGCAAAGTTGAAATATTTTATGGTCAAACAAATTTTTGTAGTCATTTGAATACTTGATACAAGAACATAATATGAGAATTTGCTTTTTGAAAGTATTTTAGGACTTAACATTTTGTGAACAACTACAAGACCTAAACTACTTCGGACTATGTGTCTAAATTTGGGAGAGAAATAGCACAAGGTTACCTTATTTTTCCTCCCTATCATTTTGATGATGTGCTTATTGTAAGAACTAATAAAGAACCATACACCATGAAACTTCACATCTTGTAGAAGATGAGGATATTAATAATGTAGAATATAAGAGTATAAAATGTAGAACAAGAATATAATTCTAAGATTTATAGCAATAAATACATTTTACAGTGTATATGTAGGCATTTGAGACTCATGAGCTTCATGAGCCTTACGCTAAATAAATAATAATAATTTACAGATGGAAAATAAATTTGAAGTTGCATTTGTTCAAATGCTAATTAATGAATAATTATTATTAAACGAAAATCCCAATTAAATGCTGTAAATCACCCCGAAGACTTCTGCTACTGCAAATATTGACAACAGGGTAAACAGCTATATGGAAATTCGATGAGCGCTACTATACAAAAATTATTTGTCAGCCCGGGAATAGTAGCGCTCATCGAATTTCCATCTAGCTGTTTACCCTGTTGTCAATATTTGCAGTAGAAGAAGTCTTCGGGGTGATTTACAGCATTTAATTGGGATTTTCGTTTAATAATAATTATTTAAATAATAATAATTCTTGTAGAATACAAGTAGGTTATCGAATTCCTATAGATCAATTTCCTTATTGAAGATCTATCATTATTATTAATTTGTTTTTGTTTATTCTGTATTCTCTCATTTATGCTCCTATAAAAAACCTTCGTTTGTCGTGTCACATTATTTTCATTAAATTTATTTAATTTGTCTTGTTCCTATAATTGGGCACTTACGGGTTTGGCAGAATCCTCAATTATTTTGAAATATTATTTATTATTCATTATTTACAAAGGCGACTTCCTGGAAGTATTGTGAATATGATTTTGATTTCTTTGGAGTACAATATAAAAAAATCAGGCTTGAATATTAAGTTTGAATATTCAATCTTACATATTATATTGTAACATCAACATATGTATCACATATATTATTATCATCATATGGAGGAAATATTGAGTTTTAAGCTTATACATCTATGCTTAAATGCATTCATATAATACAAAATGTTTGATGTGATTTATAGCAATGCTTTAAGCTATAGCAATATGATTTAAGCTTGCTTTTTGGAATGTATTTGATTGTTTATTTATTTTCATTTGTTAAATAAATAAATTAAAGATTGATGTTGGAGATGGAGTAAAAGCATAGACGAATAAATAGTTCAAATCTTTCCTCTATAGTAAAAGTAAATCGGGATAATGTAATAAAACATTAGCAATTCCAAGTAATAAAACATTAGCAATTCTTAAGCCGCACTTACACCAAAGTTATCAACAAAATGTTAATAACTCAATCCTTATAGTTTCTATTAGATTGGACGGAACTTGACAAATACATATGTTCATCATGTGTATGATAAGTTATGTTCAATCTAATAGAATCTATAAGGATAAAGTTATTAACATTTTGTTAATAACTTTGGTGTAAACGCAGCTTTAGCATTTGTGAACATTTTCAAAACTATTTGCAAACCTTCAAAAGCATATCGTTGTGATGAGACAAAAATTAATCTCCAATATGGATGCAATCATATGCTGATAGTACGGTATTTAAAGAGATTAGCTACAGATCATTAATGTATTCAGAGTGTCGAAACTTATTAATGAACGTTTCATGCCTTGACAGCTCTCTATTGTCAACTAATTATGCTCTCGGCTCTTGACATAAACAGCATCAATAGCTCAAAAGCTCTTGCTCAATATTGATCATTCTATAGAGTGTATAGAAGTAAATAGAATTATTCATATTATACAATAGAGTATGGGTTATAGAGTTATTTGTGGGATTTATTTCTGAAGTGTTCTCAAATTTTGAAAGTATGGGTAATAATTCTGTATAATTTTATTTATAAAATAAATAATTCTGTAATTATTCTAAATTATAATTATTTAGATAATTATTCTGTAATTTTTGTCTCTATAATTCTGAAGTGTTTTCAAATTTTGAGTATGGGTTATAGAGTTATTTTTGGGATTTATTTGTGAAGTGTTTTCAAATTTTGTCAACAGGAAATTGCTGAGAAAACCTCTGAAAAGACTGATGTACAGACTATTTGTTGCGATGGAGATAAAATTACTGCGAAGCAGAAAATTACTAGGCCAAAAATGTGAGTATACAACAATATTTGAAACACCAGACTTTACTATTGTAATACTATTCAGAATCTAGATTAGCAATAGATATTTAATAATCTTAGATGGAATATTTTATTGGAAATTGACGTTCAACCAACTGCTAGAATAATATATGCTCTTATATGCTTTGTCTGTTTTTATGCTTGAAATTTTGTATAGTATATTTGACGATTGACCATACATTTTGTTTAATGTCTTATGTCAATAAAGAAATTTCTATTTCTATAACTGAATAATAATTATTTCAAATGTCCAATGATATATAAGTCTAAGAATAGTCTGCTCAAGTATCATTTTTGAAAATATAGATGAAGAAATTCCATTGGAATTTTGAGAAGGGATGTTGAATGTGATTGATTTCCATAAAAATGAAGAGATTATCTAAAATGTTGTTGTATTTTGACATTATAAACTCGTTCAATCCAAGGTATTCAAGATATTTTTGTATTAAGCATAGAGTAGGCTGATTTCAGTTCAAGATCTTCATTATTTTTTTGATTTTGGTTATGGTTATAAGTGCAGTTGAACTTCTGTATTTATATTAAATAAAAATACTAAGAAATTGTCAAAAACCACAGATTTATTGATACTTAGAAAGACCGGTTTCGGTTTGTTACACCATTGTCAATCTCTGATGAACTAAAAGTTTTTAGTCATTGTCAATCTGTGATTTTTGACAATTTCTTAGTATTTTTATTTAATATGAATAATTACCACAATATCAACTACACAAAATGGGGGAAAAAAGGTCTGTATTTATAGTTATATGTATGAATTTTGAAATTTTCATTTATTGTCGTTTTAATAGGGGACATAATTCCAATAAAGTATTTTAAAAGGGATAATTCAATGTGTAATTATAGAAAATTACAAGTACTTTTGTAAATATGTTAGATAAAACTCATCTAGTTTCGACATTTATGTCATTCTCAAGTATCCACTAAGGCTCAACTCACACTTAGGCGACTCAGGTCGAGAAGAGACTCGACTCTAGTCGAGAGCATGTGTTTTCAACTCTTGACAGTCGCGGAGATGAGAATCGACTGGTCTGAGTGTCACCATTTGGAAACATATGCTCTCGACTAGAGTCGAGTCTCTTCTCGACCTGAGTCGCGTAAGTGTTAGTTGAGCCCAAGACTGAGAAAATTGTAAATATTTATAGGAGGATCCTAGACGGTCAATATTATTGTATAAATAGTACCATAGAGAAACAATAGCGTGAGTAGATATCACATGGTATAGGACGTTTATGTCGCAACTTTTACTGTTATCTCAAGCCGATAGTTCATGCAATTCTTTTCCGTGAAGCTACGTGACACTGGTTGTCTCTCATATTGTGCCGTTCATACACTCTCACCCCAACAAAACAGTAAATAATCAAGAGTGATCGGCTTGAGATAACAGTAAAAGTTGCGACATAAACGCCCTATACCATGGGATATCTACTCACGCAATTGTTTCTCTATGATAGTACAGTACCTACTTACAAAATCAAGTCACAGTGTCACTGACTTCTTATTTCTAGTTGTGTGGCATGTTGTTATAAGTAGGTACTGATATTGTTAAACTGTGGTGTGGTGCAAAAACTACTAATGTCATTTTTTTCAAAAATGAGTTTAATACATCACTAATATCGATTATTTTCAGTTCCAGAAGTGCCAATGTCCTATCTCAAAGCAATAAAAAGTTATAAAATTTATACTACCAATGTCATGATTTAGTTATTCCGCTCTCAGAGTGCGAAAACTACCAATGAAGACATATGTTTTTAGATTGTCATTCATACTATGTGCCAGAACTACCAATGTTGACTTCTGCACTTCTAGCACTCGCATTTCCGTATCGAAATGCCGTAGTTCGAAAAAACAAGGTGAACTTTCAAGCTGATTTGTGAG
Source organism: Nilaparvata lugens (assembly GCF_014356525.2). Lineage (NCBI taxonomy): Eukaryota > Metazoa > Arthropoda > Insecta > Hemiptera > Delphacidae > Nilaparvata > Nilaparvata lugens. The sequence goes on along the minus strand of NC_052508.1, from coordinate 68,985,598 downwards.
AAAGTTTATATTTTGACATAGGTAGTTCTCGCACCAAGCCAATATAAATATAATGTCTAGAAACCGCTTCAGTGGTAATAGGTCCACACAAATTAATGAACTTTTATTTTTGTCTAATACACTTACTAAAATTCTGTGAAATTGTTTATTCTTCTCATTTGTGCTATCTCAATTGATCAGCCCAGCTCAAACTCAGTGAAACTTTTCATTTTTTCAGAAAACCTACTTTGATGCAGAAGGGTGCGGCAATCAAAGGGAATGGAAAATTGGAGATGACGACAAGTCCCTCTCTCTACCCTGAATCACTGCCTGCCTTCGATCACCCCAAGGAGGGGCTCAATAAGTGTCTCTCCCACATTGAGAATAATGACTGGTTTGTAGACTGTTGTTCTCACTCTAAGTAATTCTTTCTTACTTCATTTATGAAATTTCGAATTTTCTATTCTATTTCAAGAAATATACAGGGTGATTCACATAAAGTTTGACAATAGGTAACTTGTTAACCGTTCATTTTACAGAGAACTTCAAATGGGCAACTTCTCTTCTTTTATTGTGAAATTCTATGACATGTCATTTGGCCGCCATCTTCCAAAATGGAGGACAACTTTATTTTTCCAAATGGCAACCCCTTTTTATGATGATTTTGGATTCTACGTAAAATTTTAAGACATTTTTACTTTTGTAATTTTTTTGATAAACCCAACCGTTTACGAGCTGGAGGGTATTTTTGTATTCTTATCATGAAGCCAATAAATTCGTGTTTTTTCACTGTGTGTACTGGGCGAGGTGGACCTGTACACTGGCCAGCAAGATCCCCGACCTGAATCCTTTAGACCTTTATCCAGCTCGTAAACGGTTGGGTTTATCAAAAAAATTACAAGAGTGAAAATGTCTTGAAATTTTACGTAGAATCCAAAATCATCATAAAAAATAGGGGTTGCCATTTGAAAAAATAAAGTTGTCCTCCATTTTGGAAGATGGCGGCCAAATTTACAATTTAAAATGGCATGTCGTAAAATTTGACAAAAAAAGAAGGGAAGTTGCCCATTTAAAGTTCTCTGTAAAATGAACGGTTAACAAATTACCTATTGTTACACTTTAAGTGAATCACTCTGTATTATAGGTAAAATTCTAAACACATCCAATATAATTCATATTCATATATTATTATAATATGTAATATTATTATGTAGGTTATTCATCATAGTGTAATGAAATATTTCGTGTTCTTGGTTATAGACTGTTGTTCTCACGCTAAATAATTCTTATTCCATGTATGAAATTTGAATTTTCTATTCTTTTTCAAGAGATATATTTTGTTGGTAAAATTCTAAACACATCCAATATAATTCATATTCATATATTATTATAATATGTAATATTATTATGTGTAATGAAATATTTCCTGTTCAACCAAAAAACCAGGTCTTATACAGGAAATAAATACAGTAACAAACAATCGATTTCTTATTAGTTTGTGTCCCTCCCATATTGAGAATAATGACTGGTTCGTAGACTGTTAATAATTAATACTTATTACATATAAAATTTTGAATTTTCTATTCTATTTCAAGAAATCTATTTTGTTGATAAAATTCCTAACACATTCGATATAATATTCATATTCGATGCATATAAAAAACTTGTAAAATGTTTGAATTGTAAATGTGTAATTGAAGAATGTTAAAACACATAACCTAGCTATATTTGGATTGTTGTATAAGTTAGAATTGGAAACGAACAGGCTTATAAGCCTGTGGTACTTTTCTGTGAGTTGTGTTATTCTGAATGATTAAATAAATAAATAAATATCCATATGCTATTATAATATGTTATATTATTATGTATTCATCACAGTGTAATGAAATATTTCCTGTCCGACCAAAAAACAAGGTCTTATACAGGAAATAAATACAGTAAAAACAATCAATTTCTAATTAGTTTGTATCTTGTTTGTTTTATTGGAAATCAATCATTGTTTTCCCACAAAACATACCATATTTAGTTTACTTATTCAAAGTAGACAGTCTTTACTATTTTTGTTTCTAGATTTTACTGATGTAAACAAACGGTGAGGTAATACTACACAGAAGGGTCTCCCAACCTCTAAAAGGCATTCAAATATTATTTTTATTTTAGTCTTCAGCAAACTTTTGAAAAAAAGTTTAATGATTTGTTATAATTATTGTTGTTTGTCACCAGAAAACAAATGTTTTATTCTAATAGGAAAACAATTGAGCTTACTGATTCCAAAGTAGACAGTTTTTACTATTTTTGGTTCTAATGATTTTACTGATGTAAACAAACGGTGTACTACTCGGAAGGCTCTACCCATCAATAAAAGGCATACAAATATCATTATTTTCATTTTAATCTTTAGCAAACTATTATTTTCTCAAATGATCTGTTATATTGATGTTTTACCTCAGATGACGTCCCCGCCAATAAAAGCCATCCATCCAAATATCATTGATTTTCAATTTAATCTTATTGAATTATTATAACTTATTAAAAAAATATTTAATAAATATGTGAATATTTCCTATTTTAGTGTTAATAATGAGTTATTTTTTCTTCTATGTTTGGTCTTGAAGCATCTAAATTTAAAAATCTACTTTGCGAAGATAATTAAGAACTGAAAATTTTGTGAAGTGAACAACTACAAGACTTAACCTATTTTGGACTATGTGTAACCATAGAGAAACAATAGCATAAGTAGATATCCCATGGTATAGGGCGCAACTTTTACTGTTATCTCAAGCCGATTACTGTTGATTATTATAAAATTTTACTGTTTTGTTGGGGTGATAGTGTATGAACGGCACAATATGAGAGACTACCAGTGTCACACAGCTTCACGGAAAGAATTACATGAACTATCGGCTTGAGATAACAGTAAAAGTTGCGACATAAATGCCCTATACCATGGGATATCTACTTACGCTATTGTTTCTCTATGGTGTAACCTTATCTAAACTTGGGAGAGGAATAGCACAAGGTTACCTTCTTTTTTCTCTCCCTATCTTTTTTGATGATGTAAGTGTTGTATGAATCAATAAATCAATGTTTGTTGTTTGTTTGTAGGGAGATGCCCTATACCATGGGATATCTACTTATGCTATTGTTTCTCTATGGTGTAACCTTATCTAAATTTGGGAGAGGAATAGCATAAGGTTACCTTCTTTTTTCTCTCCCTATCATTTTTGATGATGTAAGTGTTGTATGAATCAATAAATCAATGTTTGTTGTTTGTTTGTAGGGAGATGACGATCCAAGGCATGCAGAGCATGATTCGCCTGGCGCGTCACCACCCTCACCTGTTGCTCGCGCACACGCATACACTGGCAGGCGCGCTCAGTCGCCACATTCGGAGTCTGCGCAGTCAGGTTGCGCGCGCATCCTGTCAGGCCACTGCACTCCTCTTCCCTCTTCTCGGCAAGCCGCTCGAAAATGTAATTAGCATTACATTTACATACATTTTTAAGAATATAAATAAAAATATAAATCTGCCTACCCTTTTTAAATCATTTAAATCATTACTTTCCTTGCCCTATTACCATAGGTAAGGAAAGTATTGCTTTCCGAAAAAAATTAAGGTACCCCAAGTTTTAAATTTCTATACGTTTCAAGGTCCCCTGAATCCAAAAAAGTGGTTTTTGGGTATTGGTCTGTATGTATGTGTGTGTGTGTGTGTGTGTGTGTGTGTGTGTGTGTGTGTATGAGTGTATGTGCGTCTGTGTACACAATATATCATCTCCCAATTAACGGAATGACTCGAAATTTGGAACGTAAGGTCCTTTCAATATAAGGATCCGACACGAACAATTTTGATCAAATGCGATTCAAGATGGCGGCTAAAATGGCGAAAATGTTGTCAAAAACAGGATTTTTCGCGATTTTCTCGAAAACGGCTCCAACGATTTCGATTAAAGTTATACCTGATATAGTCATCGATAAGCTCTATCAACTGTAAAAATTTCAGGAGCTCCGCCCCATCTATGCAAAGTTTGATTTTAGATTCTCAATTATCAGGCTTCAGATACAATTTAAACAAAAAAAATCGAGTGGAAAAGATTAAGTATGAGAATCTCTTCAACTAATGTTCAGTAACATTTTCACCTAAAATTGAAAATAATCACGAAATTTGAGAAAATGTGACTATCCAATCGCAAACTGTTGGCAACTGTTGATTCTATTAAATGATTCACTATGAAGAGATAGCAGACCTCGTATGTCTCCAACGTTATTGTCCTGTCACCAGCAGCTGGCTCAGATATCTGTTTATAAGTAGACTTGATATGCGCGAGAACACTAGCGTCAGGTGATCAATTTTCATAACGGCAAGGAAAGTTGTGTGAGTGCGCCACACCAGATTTTTCAGGAAACATGTCGTGACGAAAAATGGTACTCAGATTTATGTTCAAACGTAGTCCTAAAGAAAAAATACTATTTATAAGATTCCCTTTGTGCCTAGTCCATGTTGGCCCAGTTAGCTGGACAAGCCTGCAATTTGATCAATGAGCGGTAGCCAACGTTGGCAAACCACCCATCCACACACTAGCGCTGGTCGACATTGGCCATTATTGGGCCAACGTGTGGATCCGGATTACGGGGTTTTGGTCAGTCCTCAGTCGTTTATTCGGTTTAATGAGTCCTATATGTATTACCATAGTGAGATTCTCAATAATAAAGTAACATAAGCAGATGAATTATATGTAAAAATAGGCTACAATCTCTCCATATCAAGTTTAATCCATCAAGGCCCGCCGCAAAGTAGACCCACGCTAATCCACGAAAAGCAACCCACGCCGTGGGATGTTTTGTAAACCATTGCTATAGAATTATTCATAATCAATCAGCTGACAAGTGATAATTATTCATTGCATAATATATTGAACAGATATTGATTAGGACGAGGCCACATAAGCGTTTTTTCAAGCTTTTGGCGGATGATTTGGCAGGGCAGAAGGCTCTCCAATTGGCTTATGAATATGTCTGGAGAAGCCTAGCAATGGTTTACAAAACATCATCCCATGGCTACTCTAATTCACCCTGTAGAAGTTCACATAGCTTTATCCAATGTAGACTTATTATTATAACTATATTGTTTCTATTATTTAGCTTTATATCCAATGTAGACTTTAGTGAGGGTCACGTTATAATGGCAGTGTTTGATTAGCAAAGGTAGCCTATTGCTATCCTTTTCTATCATTCAACAAAGAGGATAGCGCTATCTCTTTCTCGATTTTCTCTGTTGCACAGATCGTCTTTTAACAATGTCGAATTAATCATTAATTAACAAAATATTTCATCTTAAATATGTACATTCATTATGAAATTATTGTAAAATGTAATTCCTTACTTAATAAAATATAATTGATTATTTTAAACAAGGATAAACAGTTAATATTACATCAATAAACCTGTAGCAGCTACCGTCTATAGGAGGTATTGACAAGACAGAGGATCGGCAACGTGTTGTTATTTATTTATTTATTCCATTGTCATTACAGATCATAATTATAATAAATATAATATGATTGAGAGAAGACAACAGGCATAGCCCAAAACTGTCTTCTCCCAAATTTTTACAAATACAAGTTTCAAAAAAGAATAAGGTTAAGATTTCACTTTGACTTCAAAAAGTCCAATTTCCACTTCAAAACTAAAGACTAAACTAAAAATTTTGATATTTAAAAACTGATTAAAAACAAAAATATTTCACTCAAATCTCTACAGATTGGAAATTTTTGAGTAATTTTGCAAAATTTTGAGCCAGAAAAGAAACACAACTTCACTATTAGCACAGCTTATCCTTCATCTATAATTCTCATCCTTCTTCTTGTTCTCCTATCTTTCTCCACTGCCATTATCAGTAGCTATTTCTTGAACATATCAAATTATCTAGTGAATAAATTAATTAAATTGAATTTGATTCAATGTTTATAGAATAATTGGGTCTATTCACCAACTCTTCTTTGAAAATAATATCCGTTCGTTATCTATAGCACTCTATATTGAAAAACTCACTATAATATACAGTATTCAGTAGGCATATGATTGATACATATTAAAATAAATATAAAACACTTATTGAAATGGGCTGCTTTTAAATTAATAAAACAAAATAAAACTTGTAGCACCCTTTATTGGTGCTACAAGTTTTATTTTGTTTTATTAAAATAAATATATATATCGATGATACCGATTCAATAAATTAAATATATATATTCAATAAAAACGAAATGTATTGTTTTGATTAGGAATTGGAAGACTTGGCTGGCTCGCTGTTCAACCGGACTGCTGATACGAACAAGTTCCTGAGGGGAGATTGCACGCATGCGCTGGACTGCATGGTGGAGCACATCAACCCCAACAAGAGTATTCCCGCCATCCTCTCCAAAGGAGCCAAGTCAGTTTCATTCATTATTTCTGTTTCATTTGTTAGTCTTATTCATTGTTTCTATTATTTCAATACAACTTTTGGTCTCAGCCGTTGATTAGAATCAAGCACAAAAATATACTTACTTACTGCGGTGGCCACTCGTATCCCAGTCGGTACTTAGCCTCATCAACTAAGTCTCTCCAAAAGTTTCGGTCACCCGCGTCCTCCTCTTTTAGGCCCATCCTCCTCAAATATTTCCGGACCTGGTCCAAAATATACAGATGGAAATAAATTGGATGTTGCATTTTTTCAATAGCTACGGTAAGTAATGAATAATTATTATTAAACGAAAATCCTAATTAAATGCTGTAAATCACCCCGAAGAATATTATATACATTTAATTCTCTTGACAATAAATACTCTCATGCAAGGGAAGCTTCCCTGTACGCATCGAGGAGTTGCTGCAGGCCCTAGAAACTCTCTTATAGTAAAAAACATCAATTTGTTTATAGAATTAGTTACATAATGTATCCAGTAATTATAACTAGGAAATGAATTATAAGGCTTTGAGAAACAAAAAATTGAGTTATACAACAAATAAAGAATAATATGAAGGCTATCAACAGAAAAAATTGTAAGTAAAATAACTTTTAGAATTTGAGAAATGTGATCTTTCACTGAACAACAAAAAGCATAGCTTCGACCGCCTCTGGAAGAAGACCGAATAGCCACTCTCTGATATAGAATATAATTATAGTATATTATCATAGAGAAACAATAGCGTAAGTAGATATCCCATGGTATAGGACGTTTATGTCGCAACTTTTACTGTTATCCCAAGCCGATAGTCCAAGTAGTTCTTTCCTGAGTAGCTGTGTGACGCTGGTAGTCTCTCATACTGTGCCGTTCATACACTCTCACCCCAACAAAACAGTAAAAATCTAAAATAATCGACTGTAATCGGCTTGAGATAACAGTAAAAGTTGCGACATAAACGGCTTATACCATGGGATATCTACTTACGCTATTGTTTCTCTATGATATTATTCCCCGGCTGACAAATAATTTTTGTATAGTAGCGCTCATCGAATTTTCATCTAGCTGTTTACCCTTTAGTCAATTTGCTACTGCAAATAGTAGCAGAAGTCTTCGGAGTGATTTACAGCATTTAAATGGTATTCTCGTTTTATAATAATTGTACAAAAATATACCATATATCCTCAGGGAGTCTGCCTATATACATTTTAATTTTGCCAATGTGTTTGTATATAGAATACAGTCACGGTCTCACAAGTTGATCCCTGAAACGATTCATTCCTTACACTGCATTAAGACGCTACTGTGTATAGCAATAACTTTTGTCGAATAAAAATACCAAGAAATTGTCAAAAACCACAGAAAATCTATGGTTTTCGACATTTTCTCAGTCTTTTTATTCAATATAAATAATTACCACAATCTCAACTTATCAACCACACAAAAAGTGAATAACTTTTGTGATTTGATCAACCAGCTGATTTTGTATCCAGCTCTTTGAGTCAACCAGCCAGCCATAATTTTGTCAATTTGTGAACACTTATAAGAATAACCAAAAGTGTTCTTCTTCTTCTACCAAGCACAGAAGTGATTAAATGGGAAACATAACTTCATCAATAAGTGATTACACCTCAAATGATCGTCCTTTGTAGTTAGAACGGCTTTTCATTTTATCATCAACAAATACTTTCAAAATCTTATTTAAAACTCTGCAGCTTCAGGGTTGTGTGGCAGAGAGGACCTTTAGTCCTAACTCCGCCCTAATAAAGGCGAATCAATCAATCAATCAGCTATTGTTATAAAACTATTTTTAATTAGACAATTTCTTATCAGTTAATTCATCAGCTACATATTACAACTACTACATATCGGTTGAATATTTCATTCAGGATGAGAACTGAAAAAATGAGTTTAATTGTTTATAATGAACGGATTACTTCAATCATGAAGATGTTCCATATAATCATGTGCTCTGCAAATTAGTCAATGATTGTTTATGGTACAGTAGGGAAGGCAGGTCTGGAATTGTACTTATGTAGCATCAAATTTTGATTCATTGTAGCCTATAATTCATATATTTTAGACAAGTTTGTTTTTTGGTCCTGCAAAATTATTTCTTTAATATGTGAATATTTCCTATTTTAGTGATAATAATGTAAAATATGACTTCTATGTTTGGTTTTGAAGCATCTAGATTTGAAAATCTACTTTGTAAAAATAATTAAGGACTGAACATTTTGTGAAATGAACAACTACAAGGCTTATCCTATTTCTGACTATGTGTAAAGTTATCCAAATTTGGGAGAGGAATAGCACAAGGTTACCTAATTTTTCTCTCCTTATCATTTTGATGATGTACTTGTTATATGAATCAATGAAGAATATAATTATCAAGTGTTCTGAAATTAGTCAAGGATTGTTTATGGTAGGGTAGGCAGGTCTGGAATTGTACTTATATGTAGCATAATTTTGATTCATATATTGTAGCCTATATTAATTCATATATTTTAGACTCTACATTATCGACTAATGATGAAATTACATTTATGTATTAGCTTGTTCTTGTGAATCGTTGTTTGTATTGTGTTTGTTTGAACGTTGTGCTGATTTTTCGAATGAATTTGTGCAGGCATCAAAATGCAGTTGTGAGAACAGTTGCGTCTAGACTGCTTGCTGGTCTTTGCGCCAAACTGGGAGCTGAGCGGGTGCTTTCCTTGCCAAAGCAGATACGAGACTCGATTCTCAACACTGGAGCCAAACTGCTAACGGAGGGCAGCTTAGAAACAAGGTTTGTAACCGAACTGTTCATCAAGAATCAGAGTTTGAAGTTTCTGTAGGGTAGTAGGTCTGAAGATTTTTCAATGACAGACAAATTATGGTCACTTTTTGAGTTTCAATGCATTCGTAGATTATCGTAACTTGCTATTTTTTCAATCTCTAGAAGTATTGATTCTTCTTCTTCTTCTTCTTCTTCTTCTTCTTCTTCTTCTTCTTCTTCTTCTTCTTCTTCTTCTTCTTCTTCTTCTCTTCTTCTTCTTCTTCTTCTTCTTCTTCTTCTTCTTCTTCTTCTTCTTCTTTCTTCTTCTTCTTCTTCATCATCATCATCATCATCATCATCATCATCATCATCATCATCATCATCATCATCATCATCATATTTTTATTGAAGTCGACCGTACGGTAACTGAGAACCTTTTTATTTCTCAATAATATCAATTATAACTGCCAGTAATATTACCGTACTCAATTTTAATAATAAATTATTATTTCCTTTATGATTTCACATTGCTGTCAAGAGAATATCATTTATCATTTCTACATAACCTCTAGACCGTGTATTCCAAAAAATTAAGGTTTAAAGCAGTTTTGGGCAAATGCCTGTTGTTTTTACCTGCATTGTATCTATTGTCTATGAATAAATGAATATAATGATTGAGCCCATTTTGATGGTTGAAACCAATTTTGAGCCCATTGAAACAAAGTCATTACACACAGGTAGGTCCAATATTACAGTGTTATTTTTAATAATTTCTACTCTAGTGAGGTCCACGTTATAATGGCAGTGGAGAAAGATAGGAGAACAACGTTGCCGATCCTCTGCCTTGTCAATGCCTTCTATAGACGGTAACTGATACAGGTTTATTGATGTAATATTAACTGTTCATTCTTGTTTAAAATAATCAATCATATATTTTTAAGCAAGAAATAATAATTTCATAATTAAGATGAAATATTTGGTTAACTAATTATAAATTCTACAGTGTTTAAAGACGATCTGGCAACGAGCGAGAAAAAGATAGCGCTATAGCGATGAGCTATCCGCATTGTTGAATGATAGACAACGATAGTAATACCATTGCTAATCAAATACTGCCATTGTAATGTGGATCTCACTATATTAACTAGTTTAAAATAATCAATTATATTTTATTAAGCAAGAAATAACTTAATTATATTTTCAAATAATTTCATAATTAAGATGAAATATTTAATTAATTATTAATTCTACATTGTTGAAAGACGATCTGGCAACAGAGCAAAGCGAGAAAGTGATAGCGCTATCCGCTTTGTTGAATGATAGACTAGGATAGCAATACCATTGCTAATCAAACACTGCCATTATAATGTGATCTCACTATAGTTTACATTGGATAAAGCTCTGTGAACTTCAACAGGGTGAGTTACAGTATGATGCTTTGATGCTTGATGTTACAGCTTTGATGCTTTTATACAGCCATTGTATTATTTGTAATTTGAAAGGCTTTGTTTAATGTCACAAATGTATGTGAACTGAAATAGCAGCGTGAATAAGTAAATATAGTATAAATACGGTATGTAAATAAAGTAAATAAATTAATACACTAAATAAGCAAGAGTAAATACAGTATTTTGATTTCATAGCTTATAGTATATATTTCACAGCTTTTGAGTATAGCTTATAGTGGGGCTCACGTTATAATGGCAGTTGAGAAAGATAGGAGTACATCGTTGCCAATTTTATTCTCTACCTTCTATGGAGAGTACCGTAGCTGATATTGGTATATCTGATTTAATATTATGTTTGTTCTCCTTCAAAATAATTAATTATATTCTATTCATCAAGAAAATATATTTTTCAATGATTGAACGATAAATGTTTAAATATAGATTTAATATCAATTACCTACTTCTACATTGTTGAAACACGTTATAGAGCTAGAGAAAAGGATAGCGCTATCTGCTTTGTCGAATGATAGACAAGGATATCCACGCCAATTTCAATCAAATATTGCCATTATAACTTTCTAAAGTTTACATTGGACAAAGCTCTGCGAACTGAAATCTCAGGGTGAATGAGAATGAAACAATAAATTTAGCTTTGATGCTTTAATCAAATTATGATTTATAGATTGAATTATTAAATTATTCAATGAAATTCTTGTAATTTGAAGGCTACTATAGTGAGGTCCACGTTATTGTGGCAGTGGAGAAAGATAGGAGAACAACGTTGCCGATCCTCTGTCTTGTCAATGCCTTTCTATAGACGGTAGCTGATACAGGTTTATTGATGTAATATTAACTGTTCATTCTCGTTTAAAATAATCAATCATATTTTATTAAGCAAGAAATTATATTTCTCAATAATTTCATAATGAATTTTCATAATTAAGATGAAATATTTTGTTGATTCTACATTGTTAAAAGACGATCTGGCAACAGAGCAAAGCGAGAAAGAGATAGCGCTATCCGCTTTGTTAAATGTTAGACAAGGATAGCAATACCATTGCCAATCAAACACTGCCATTATAACGTGGACCTCACTATAGTTCACATATCACATTGGACGTTATAATGGCAGTGTTTGATTAGCAATGGTATTGCTATCCTTGTCTATCATTTAACAAATCTGATAGCGCCATCTCTTTCTCGCTTTGCTCTGTTGCCAGATTGTCTTTGAACAATGTAAAATTAATAATTAATTGACAAAATATTTCATTTCAGTTATGAAATTATTGAAAGATATAATCTCTTGCTTGATAGAATATAATTGATTATTTTAAACGAGAATGAACAGTTAATAATATATCAATAAACCTGTATCAGCTACAGCTATAGAAGGCATCGACAAGACAGAGGATCGGCAACGTTGTTCTCCTATATCTCTCCACTGCCATTATAACGTGGACCTCACTATAGTACAACGTTAGTAGACAGAAGGTTGATCACTCACAGGTGTAAGATTCGAAGTGGTGGGGGGAATGCCAGCGTGACGTCACGTGTAGTAAAAAAGTGAGAGTAACCACACTGAGCATACAGTTTATTCACTGTATCTTCAAATATATCGTCGTTTAATCTCCTCAAGATTGACCTAGAACTTGAAAATTCTCCATACTTATAGCGAATTAATCGCCGATTCTAATGATGTTGTTTAATATTTCAAGTTCATTCAACTTGTATGAATAAAATGAATTTGAAAGTTTTTCAAGAATCTAAACACGTGACACGAAAAAGTTAATAAGCTGGAAAAGCGTTAGTAGACAACGTTATACTATTATAATTTCAGTTTAACCCATAAAAAATCTTGATAAACCAATGCATTGCAATAAAACAATAAACCGATCCCGATAAATCCAATGAATTTCATTCATATAAATGCACTGAACACATGCTGGTATCGAGCACATGTTCTACGAGAATCAAAATATCTCATCCCCGAAATTCACAAGCTGATGTATAGCCAAACTACAGAATATAAACATGACCCAGAAGATAAAGAAACCTTGAGGGTTTGAAAGGGAAGGTTAGTAGGTGGGTTTTTTGCTTTTATATTGCAAAATGCTTGTATTATTCAATTTGTTTTGATAATTATTATAAAGCAGAAACAGAAAGCTTGCATGTCAGAAAATGTTTGTGTTATATAATTTGACTATAGGTCACCGTATGATTTTCAAGAATGCGATATTCTGCCTACTCTGTACTACAGCCTACGTCACGGCTGCAGTTCCCCCACTCCAATTGCATTTCAACTAAAATACTATAGATGAGTGACCAACCTTCTGTCTACTAACTTTGACTATAGTACATATCACAAGCTCTGTTGTGATCTGTAATAACAGGAGTAAAGTAAGTAGCCTACAACTTTATATTGCTTGCTTTCATACAGTGAGTATCAAATTATAGTTTGAGAAATAATTTGAGTAAAGTCTAGTCTGTTGCTGCGCTCTGATGACGCATCATACTATTATTAATGAATGTAAAAATTGTGTGGGTTGCAGGAAACACGCGAAAGAGCTATTCAGCATTTTATCGGCTGATGCGCGTTTGCCTCAGATAATGGCCGACGTGGTCCCCAACAACCTGATGAGGAACATTAGTAAAACGCTCAACAAACTACACTGCAACAACAGCTAATCTACACTCACTGCTCGTCGAGGAGTCACTTTGAACCGTCAGCTTTAATCGAAAGGAAAGCAATGGTGCTATTTTCAAGGATTACTGACAGTATCAATCTTTAATGCGAAGTGCGGTTCACTTTCAACCGTCAGCTGTGATTGGATTGAAAGCAACGATGTTATCTTTAAAGAATTTTGTCAGCTTGAAATGCATATATCTCACTATTATCATTGAGGCACTATCGAACGAAAATAGTTGTTTGTGCAACTAGTGCGCAAAGTGACAGTTTGCTGCACTGAAAGAAACGTTTACGCCCGAGCCGTAGGCGAGGGCGGAATGGTTTCTTGAGTGCAGCAGAGGAACTTTGCGCACGTATTTCACATTAAGTTTTTCCTACAGTTACCATTGAATATGAAAAGTGGGTAATTATGGGTAAAATTGCCTGAATTCCATCAAATGTTTTTCTGTGTAATTTTATTATTGATAAAAACCTTAATCCTAAAATCCTCGTTGTCCTTGGTTATAATATATAATGAATAATAATTAGCGCGTTGTGCTTCGTTGCACCTCTGCTCACTATAGCAGCCACAGCAGTCACTGTTACCAACTTCATTTTGATTTTGCTGCACTGTTGCTCCATATAACCTACTAAGTATTTTGCGTTGCCATGTTGCAAATCTGGAGTGCAGAAATATTTTTTCGCCCCACTTGGATGTAATGAGCTGGTTTACGTGCGTCATATGGAGGCCGAAAGTGATTGTTTTCTGACCAGGCCGGTAAAATTTTTACGGCCCTAGGGCTGTAAAATAACCTTGAAGTCAGCTGATTCTGATTTGATGTGAACGTGTTTACAAAATAGTTTATGAAACGGAATCAGTTTATGCTTCTAGAATTGAATAAAGTTTTTGCAATAAGATACTATCATTTTATTTGGATGAATGAAATACAAATGAGATATTATAAACTATTCAAATTCAATGTTCAGAGTATAATAGAATCTAACCTCAAACCTCCTAGTAAAGCGTTTATCACGGAACATGGTGGATAAACGGAATCATTTTATGCTTCTAGAATTCAATAAAGTATTCTGTAATAATATACTATCATTCTATTTAAATGAATAAAATACAGATAAGATATATATTATAAACTATTCAAATAATTCGATTTTCATAGAAGGATAGAACTTCTAACCTAAACTTCCATTGACATTCAGATCACATCAGATTGGCCGAATTTCAAGTGTGCTAAAACAGCTGATCAAAAACTTTTTCAAGTGTGATAAACCAGCTGATCAAAAACTTTTTCAAGTGTGATAAACCAGCTGATCAAAAACTTTTCATTATTTGTGTTTATCATTTAATAATTAAAACATTTATAATAATATCATCTTATTGTCATTTGGAAGAATAAAAAGTATAAACTCAACCTCTTACATAATTGAACATAATCTTTTAGGTTATTTAGACAAATCAGAATAAAAAATAAAAATACTTGGACAATTTCTTGATATTCAGATTTGCTAGAGCTATGACCTTCCACTTTTGCTTTCGGAAGGGCTTATAATAGACAATGAGAATAATTATTATTCTCATATATATATATTGTTTATTTTTCTGTGTGGCGAAAAATTACGTTCTCACCATGGGCAAAAATGTTTTTCCGGCTCTCAATCTTTTCTAGTCCTCGGCCTACGGCCTCGGACTTGAAAACCGATTTCGAGCCAGAAAAGTCTCATTTTCGGCCCTAGGTGCGAAATATACTATTCCCGCACTAGAGCGGAAAAGTGATTCTTTGCGTTCTGTAATCAGTGCAGCAATGGCCACTTTTCAACGTAACTGTAGGAAAACTACATAGTATGTGATATTGTTACCAGATTTATTATTTTTGTCGTCTATGAAACCTGTCAAGCTATGTAATAATGCAGCGTAATATTCAGAATTTCATTTCTAGTCCAGTACTAATAATGCAGCGGAAAATTGAGAATTTCATTCCCAGTCCACGGTAATGGACAATCGATGGAAATGCACAAAATTGATGGATCTATTTTCTTGTAAATATGGCAATCTAGCGTGTGGATGAGGTCACAGATATTTCGCTCCAAATTCGAATTGCGATTGGGCTCTCACTTTATTGAGCCTGTTATTTGAAAGTGATTTCTTTTTTCAATATTCCACAGTATTAAAATTGAAATAGAGAACTAGGTAAATGGAAATTTAAGTCTCAGTGCCGGTTGCACAAAGGCCTGTTGAATTTTAATTGTGATTAAATTCAACGATAGAACGAATCAGAGAAGTCTTCTTTGATTGGTTCTCGTGGCATTTAATCATGATTAAAATTAAACAGGCTTTTATGCATCCGGTACTCAGTATTGAATTGAATGAAATTTTATTTTATTGATTACCAGAGCACAGCCATATATTTGGTGGTAGGCTAGAGATGGCTGAGCTCTGGAGATGATAAAATTTAATGTCAACTCATTAAGAATACTGTATCAGAATAAAGAAGATGGCATTTTGGCGTTGAAACATGTTTGTAATACTACAATGAATGAGTGAAATTTTTGACAATTCAGTGTTTTCATAATATGGATATCAAAAAACATCTCACCAGCAACAATATTTGAAGAGAATAAAGAACTTGTGAGATGATAATACTATATAGGCACGAGCAATTTATAAAAAATTGAGTATGAAATTGCTCTGAAAAGTAGGCTACAGGCCTACGGTATGATGCCTGTTACTCAATGATTCTAAATCTAAATTTTCTTGTCTAATTTTCTTGTAAATTCGTTTGAGAAGGATCAAGTTTCTGATGCTAAATCTTTCTACGGTACTAAAGTTGATTTATAATGATGTTTATGATTCTAAATCTTTTCTACTAAATTCTTTTTAGAAGGATCAAGTTTCTGATGCTTTCAAAGTCGTTATTAAATCAAATTAGTGATTGAAAAGAGCAATCCATTATTGCCCTCTCATATTTTCTGTACTCGCAGGCCCCGTTTCTGGGACACTTATTAAACCTAGTTTTAGTGGTCCATTAGATTTGATACTTGTCCTAGAAACTTAGAAGTTTGATAAATTTAATTCTTGAAGATCGAATTATAAAATTTGTTATATTTCAAGATGTTTTTAACCTGATAGCAGGATAAATAAAAGCACATTCATTTAATAATTTCCCCATTTTTACTGTCCTAGTTATTTTTCAACTGAGATAGACTGTACTATCTATCCTAATGCAAAATCAAATATCAATATTGAGCGTTTGTAAAATAAATGTGAGTAAATAAATAATCCTATTCAAACTAGAAATAAGCTATTCTGTAGTAAAATTTGTGAATCATGAAACGCTTTTATTGTACATTATTTGTAATGCCTTAGATTTATATACCACAATGTTGATTGAATAGAAGAAATAACTATTGATGTCGTTATTTTATTATTTTGGAAATAAATGGAAAATTGTTTGTATAAACTGGTTGGTTTCAATTCTGGAGGTGGCCTATTACAATCTAAAAAATCTGGTGTGGTACAATCACTTAAAATATCAAAATTGAACATTTTTAGTTTAGTCATTAGTTTTGAAGTGTAAATTGGACTTTTTAAAGTGAAAAGTGGAATCTAACCTCATTCTTTTTTGAAACTTTTATTTGTAAAAATTCGGGAGAAGACAGTTTTGGGCTATGCCTGTTGTCTTCTACCAAACATATTTCAATTATGATTTGTAATTTATTGTGAATAGAATAAATAAATAAACTTTCCTTGCTCATTGAACTGTAAAGCCTCATTAACGAGAATAATATTTAGGGGAATAACTTAATGATGATTGGCGGCTACACATTTAAAACTATATAATATGATCAAACTATTGTTCAAATTGTTTCAGAGTAAATTTTCCTTTGTGTATATTTATTGTAAAATTTTATGATTTTTAAAAAGTCGTCAAAACAGCTGTTCTACAGGTAAAATATCTCGAATATGACACATTGTGTTCTTTCGAATAAACTGCTCTACCTATCTACCCCATGCACGAGGAAGTTACATTTCTCAAGAATGGGGTGGACCACTACCTCCGTAAACAAAGCCATAATGCATTCATGTGACGTCAGCACAGGTAGGGCTCCCACACCGATAAAAACACTAGCTGATATAGATCAGCTGAAATCAACGAATTTTGATTGGTGTAGGAGCCCTACCTGTGCTGTATGACGGCACACGAATGCACTACGGCTTTGTTTACGGAGGTAGTGGGTGGACCTCCTGTTAGTTTCCCAGGAAGGAGACTCATGCCAGTTGATAGAGCTGATAAATAACTGGGTACAGGGTATGAATTTGAAAAAAATCAGTCTAGTCATTTTCGAGAAAATCTTGATAGAAATTTAACAAAATCCATTTTTCTCAAGAATATTACAGAGCTCCTGCAATTTTCCCAGAAATGAGACTTAATATGTCAGTTGATAAGGTTTATAAATAGCTATCCAGAGTATAAATTTGAAGAAAATCGTTACCGTAGAGCCGTTTTCGAGAAAACCGTGAAAAATATGTTTTTTTTTGTCATTTTCCGCCATTTTGAATTGAATTTATTATTGTCGGATCCTCATAGTATATGACCTTAAGTTTAAAATTTCTAGTCAATCGGTTAATTGGGAATGGAGGTATCGTGTTCACAGGCATACACACACACAGACCAACACCCAAAAATCATGTTTTTGGACTCGGGGGACCTTGAAACGTATAGAAATTGGGGTACCTTTTTTTTGGAAAGCAGTACTTTCCTTACCTATGGTAACAGGGTAAGGAAAGTAAAAATGGAAATGAGGAAAGGTTATCAAAATACAAAACAGTCAATAAATGAATAGATTGTTTCATCTCTTCAACAGTTTACAATAGTATAACATTATGTGATATCATGAGCTTCCATCAAAAATCATACTAGATGAATTACTGCATCATTTTATTTTTCAAGCATTATGGATGAAATCACTCATCATAATTTTATTGGAAAGTAGTACACAGTACTTCTGCATACATTTTGATAGTTTATTGCATTAGCGAATAAAATATCGTCGTATATTAGCGAATATCGTCGTACACTTGCTTCATTCTTAGGCTGGTCACACACCGATTAGCCAAGACAAGATTAGTCACAATACTTCACATAGTAGCTTATGAAGTCATGTCTAATTGCAATGACTAATCGGTCACACACCGATTAGTCAAGACAAGACTAGTAACACAATACTTCACATGGTTGCTTATGGAGTCATGTCTAATTGCAATGACTAATCAGTGTGTGATGCGTCATTATTGCGACTAAACGTGACTAGTCTTGTCTTGACTAATCGGTGTGTGACCAGCCTTACATTTCCAAATTTGAGGGCTTATCATGCATACCGAGCTATAAAATAGCTAAATATTCTTTTTTTCTCACATAAAATAGAATACATTCTATTCCAAATATAATTTTTATTACCATAAAATATCTTTATATATAATGACTGTTTATTAATATTATGTTTTAACTTTACAATAAAACGCATCAAGCTGACAATATAATTCCCATAAGTTCTTATGGTGTTATTCATACTCACTCGACTGGGAACTCGACTCATTCGAGTGGGAATAGTCCTATTATATTTAATTACAATTATATTCGTGTGAATTATATTCACTGTCACTGTAGTGTACAAATCAAACTTCAATCTGCTATTGTATTTGCTAGTAATATTTTTTATTTATTTATATATCTAACATTCTCCACTAATAACCAAGAAAGATATATTTTGACGAATATTTATGCTGACTATAGATAGAAATAGTCTATCATTTCTATTAACGACAATTTTACTAGCATACTACCTATCAGGTAACATCTATTCAATTCATGAAATCTGTCTATGATAACTAATACCGGTAATAATAGTGTTACAGTAAGCACAATATTGAGGTAAACTGACGAATTTATTATTATCTCCTCAATTATTAAAAATTGGTTTACTAGTTTCTATTCTAAAATTTGTTCCTATTTGCACCGGGGCTTAGAGGTTTACTAATGTGATGGAAGTAGACTAGCGGCTGATGGGCTTAGGTTTAAAATTGGTTGATTATATTTTAAAATAGCCAATTTGTGTTCATTCTAAATCAAATTTGAAAAATAGTTGGTTTTATTTTGTGTGTATTGTTGATTGTTTATAATAATTGTGTAAGTAATTTATCCAAACCTCAAGTAAGGATTCTAGGTTTATTATTGCAATATTCAAATCTGGACAAGAACTACTGTACATGCTTTCCACTTCAAGTGTACGTGGTATAGAAATTATAATAGGTGCACTATTTAAATTCGTTTTTGAATAGATTGAACAAAACCTTTTCAATATTATTGTACTATATTAAATACCACAAAACAATATACTAATATCAATAAAGATTGGTAATCAAGGGCCTACATATGAGAGAAATTCCATCAGCAAATTGAATATCTTCATTGATTTACAAACATAACTGGAGTAACAGTAAAAATCACTGTATTGGATGAATATTTTTAGAATAGGCTGACTGGCATCTGACCAGAAGTGTTAATTGAAAGTGAAGATTGTAGTTTAAAACTCTAATTTATAGAATGTGCAAAAGTGAGAGGGGAATGTCAGTTCTACCCACGATAATTATTAGGAACCGACAAGTGTGTAGATATAAGATATACTTGGTAGGTTAGGTAAGTTACCTTAGAAAGGAATATACCTATAACCAGAGAAAACTCCTATAATTCTGTTACAATTCTCTTGTAATTCTGTGCTATAACCTAAGAGTCCTCACAAAACTATCATAACTCAATGTTCCTTCAATTTGCGACGTGCCACTTTATCTTTAAAACTTTTAAATTTTCTTCTACTTAAATTTATTTTCTACTTTTGTGTTTAGCCTACAGAATTGTATTCGATATTTTTCTATGAGAACATTACAATTCAACAAGAAAATTAATGTAACGAAATTAAATTAATTCAAGGTCAATATTATTGCAATGCGAGTAAGTAGTATCCAGTGAATGAACAGAAGTTTAGCTATAAAATAAGATAAAAACAGAGGAAAATGAAAAAAGAAACTGAAGAGTAACGTAATAATTTGTTTGATTTTATGTACATACAAAAACTTAGTTATCATAACCAACATTGACGAGGAACAACAATCTAGACTTGCACTAAATTCTGAGCATCGCTCGTGCTAATGTTGAACAAACATTAATGTCCAAACAATTCACAAATGCAACACTTAGGCGATTATAAAGGCTACTCCAAGTTTGAAATTATTCTTAGTGTGATTAATTAACCCGCTTAGAGCGAAGGTGAATGGTAGAGGTAGAATCTTTTTCTCTAACACCGCGCCAACATTGCCGTTTGTGTCAACCAACCCTGCAAAATAAAAAGTTTATTAGTAATGTTTATAACAGGAATTATAAATTAAAGTAACGAGTTAAGAAATAAATATCGGGGCACCGAGCTCCGGTCTGGAGTACAAAAGCATATGAAATTTATTACGAAAGAAGAAATTATAATATATTTATAGTTCATACAGAAAGGTTCTTTCTAATCACAGTGGATTGAGATTGATTCCTAGAGGAATGCAAAAATGTCTCTCACAAAAGCATGTTAAATTCTAATTCAAATCAGAGAAGACCATTTCAAGAAGATAGCTTATCAGATTGGTTCTACTGGAATTTATCAGGATTAAAATTTAACCGGCACTGATTGAATGATTACAAAAGTTCAACAGCTGAGTCATAATTTTGTCTCAGTTCCACACACATGCACTCGCTCACTCACTCCCATCCCATCATCAACAGACGACAAAATTTCCAGCTGTTTTTTCCAAGGACGTATTTATCCTTTTAATGTCCTTCAGCGAGTTATCCCAGGGTTGAGACCTAGTGCGATCGAATTGTTATATCATAAACCTACTTTCTTCCAAATTTTGTGAGAATCGTTAGAGCCGTTTTCGAGATCCACATACAGATATTATATAAACATATATAAGAAAAATTGCTTGTTTAATAGTATAGAATTTGCATGAACACTGCAAAAGTCGTCAATAAACTTAGGCCCCTATGCAGATACTCGGTTGAAACGGAGAAATGTCAGCTGTTCGTTTAAACCCCGTATGAAACACATTATGATGAATGTAACCATATCTATAAGTAAACGTGGTTTAGCATTGAACATAGTGTTAGCATATGGACCTTGGAAATTTAGTAAAATTACTTAGTATATAACTGTTCAAAAGATCTCTTTTTGATACATACTAAACCCTTTCATAGGTTGGATGAGTTTTACTCATAATGTATGGTATTTTATAAATATTACCATGTTTCTGATGAGAGAAAATCAATATTATAGAAATGAAATGTATTGAGAAATGCAGCTGACTTCACCAATATTGTAACCATACATGAGTGTCTATCAGGCCCTGGTGAGGATCGTTTTGGAGTATGGATCCATGGTTAGGAGTCCTCACTCACTCAAGCCAAACTGTTCAGGTCATTGAAAGACAGCAGAACAAGCTGAGGTTCTTATAAATTGAAAGATTTGGTAGGTCATGTCCCCTGGCGTCCCCAACTCAGTAATTAAGGGATCTATTTTCATTGGAGTCTCTACAACATCGTCGAGATAAAGCAACTCATTTGGTCATTGTAGGATGGTACTGTGAACTCTTCTACCTTGCTGGCAATACTGAATATCAGTGATCCATCCATCATTCAATGAGCAGAGTACTAACTTGTTAGTGGTGCATAACAGTGCATCATTTTTGAGGTCAGAGATTGATGAATGGGCTGAGTTTGGGTGTTCAGCTTGCTGGGTCCGAGAGAGCAAGGTATATAAAAACCAGGTCAAGACACCCGTTTTCCTTATGGAGCGGCCATTTTGTGGTGTTTTTATGGCGGTACATTTGAAAATCCAATCTGATTCAATTTGCTCGTAACAAAATTATGCATTATGCATTTTAAAAACCATATTCTGGGTCAGGTAATATGTAAATTCAGGTTTTCGATTTTGTAATAGTGAAATTTCAATAATAAATGGTTCAATAATATATTTATTCATCATTTAAAATTTTCTTATTCTTATAACATGTTATGATTCATAAGGCATTGGGACAATAGGCTAACCGCAAAAACGTTACTTTTATTGTTCGTCACAATTATTGAACTGCATTAAGGGAGCAACGATCCCGCAGTATATGACACGTCAAAGTTTAATCTAATATACCATTACTCATATTTCAGCACAACAGATCCCACATAACATACAATCAGTTGAAAGTTCAGTTCCTAAGGCCCGCCGCAAAGTAGACCCACACTAATCCAAGAAAAGCAACCCACGCCGTGGGATGTTTTTTAAACCATTGCTATAGAATTATTCATAATCAATCAGCTGACAAGTGGATTATTCATTGCATGTATTATACAGTTGTCTGGAGAATCTTAGCAATGGTTTACAAAACATCCCACGGCGTGGGTTGCTTTTCGTGGATTAGCGTGGGTCTACTTTGCGGCGGGCCTAATACTATTATTCTGTCGGAAGACTTTATTTTACAATCCAAAGCCAAGCAATATCCATTGAAAAATATTACAAATAACACATCATGTTGTCACGTTTTTAATTATATCCTTGCGGAGCAAGAATACCTACTAGTAAATAAATAAATTTGGGATGAAATGAAATAAACATTCTATTTATTAGGCGGAGTTAGTCCTATTACTCTCTCCAAGTCTTCTCTTATTAATGGTAATTTAGTAAATTATAAATGGTAGTTTTATGATAATTCCTTGAAGCTTAATCTAAGCAAGACAAATTTTATCAAGTTCTCTATGAGAGGTAATGAGAATGATCCAGCTATTGTGGGATGGGAGTGTCCTGCTACTGATAAGACAAAGTTTCTGGGGATTGAATTGCAGGCAAACTTGAAGTGGGATGGTCACATAGAGAAACTCCAGAAAAGGCTTTACCATGCTCTCTTTGCTCTGAGGACTGTTAAGTCGAATTCAAATCTCAAGACAGCTCTAAAGGTTTACCATGGGTATTTTCTTTCACTTATTAGATTTAGTATTTTGTTTTGGGGGGCTGGAAGAATTCAACACAAACTTAAAAATGCAGAAAAAAGCACTTCGGATTTTGGGGGGAGTGGGTCCATCTTTCTCCTGTAAGACCATATTCAAGGCACTCCGACTACTTACAGTTCCAGCGATATACTTCCTTGAAGTTGTTTCGTTTGTGTTCAAAAACAAAAATATTTTTATTGCTAACCGAATTTGTCATACTTATGAAACACGAGGTAAAAATACAGGATTATTCCAGTTCCCTATCCATAGACTGACTCTTCTCGAAAAGGGACCGTATTATTCAGGACTCAAGTGTTTTAATTGCATTCCCGAGGATATAAGGCTGTGTAGCAGCTATAAGTTATTTGTTTCAAAGATAATTAGAACACTGGTAGAGGCTTGTCCTTATACCATTGAGGAGTGTTTTAGAGCATTCATGTGACTCCATTCTAAAAATGACATGTTGTATGCCACTTGAGCACCGCTCAGAATTTGTGGCTTCACACAACAAAAATATAATAATAATAATAATCGTATTATAATTCAGAATGTCTGATAAGTCACTCCCTATTTTTATACAGCTATACTTTATACAGCGAATGAATCATCGATTCTAATGATGTTAAATATTTCGATTTTAATGATGTTTATAAATATTTTTATACTTTAAAGTATAAAGTACTTTATTCATGAACCAATTTTGTTAGAACTACATTTGTTAGATAAAGCACTACTTGAGGTTGTGTTTTTAACACCAATTTTCATTTGTTTCAGTTTGAAAATGCCCCCTCTATTGACTGTGGAAGAACGAGCAAAATAGCAGCTCGTTATGAGGTCTGGGGATCTGTGGTGATAGTAGGCTACAAATGTGGTGGAGGGCTGAACGAGGGATCCATGCAACACTGGATACAAAAATGAAAATTGCCACTCCAAATTACTAACAACAGAGAATGTCGCAGATGAAAGACAATCAGGGAGTGATTTTAACCATCAACGTCAAGGACAGCAGAGAATGTTGACAGAGTTCGTGAAATGTTCATGAGGAGCCCTAAGAAATCACTGCGTCAAGGATCTCGTGAAATGGCCTTTCACGCTACTCTGTTGCAACGATTCTTAAGAAAGATCTCAGTGTTTTTGCATCCAGTGTTGCATGGATCCCTCGTTCAGCCCTTCACCACCTTTGTACTAGCACTACATATTCCCAGACCTCATAACGAGCTGCTATTTTGGCTCGTTCTTCCACAGTCAAGAGAGGGGGCATTTTCAAACTGAAACAAATGAAAATTGGTGTTAAACACAACCTCAAGGAGTGCTCTATGTAACAAATTTAGTTCTAACAGAATTGGTTCAAAAATAGAGAAATTATAGCTGTATAAAAATAGGGAGTGACTTATCAGAAACTCTGTAGATTCATATTAAAATTGAAATGTGAAGAAAACCGAACTGACCTTTGAAAGAAAACTCTGACCTAGGAATATCAATTTGATAACCTATCGACGCAACCGACTCCTGCAGCCGTACATTGGTTTCGAGTTCAACACCAAACTGCAGCTGCTCGCTGGCGTACTGGTACAAACATAAATGGAGGCCGTTGCCTCCAATCGTCCCACTGCACGAGTAGTCGCTACCTGAAATATTCAAAACATAATAAATATTTAAATGAATAACACATTACAAATAAAAAACAAACTGCATACTAAAATACTCTGACGATGCCCATATGACCTACAGTTTTAAGCTGAATTAGCACACATCAGTGACAGTGAAAATATAATTCCTATAAGTTGTGATTATTGATACTTAATCAGCCGGTCTGAAAGGGAATAATTCACGTAGTTCTTGTGAAAATTATATTTTGACAGCTGTGTGGGAATCCATCGTTATCTGGTTTCATTTATCGTTTGTATGTTCGTAAAATGCAAGCTTATTGCTTGCACCTCACTTTCCGAAAAACCTGAATGATAATAATATTAGGAAGGCTCAACTCACACTTACGCGACTCAAGTCGAGAAGAGACTGCAGAAGAGACAGAATATTCTCGACGCAGCATGTGTTTTCAAATGGTGACACTCAGACCAGTCGATTCTAGTCTCCGCGACCTCACAACTGTGAAACTGAGTCGAGCGTCGACTCGACATGTTGGCCGAGCTTCGACTTGAGTTGCGTAGTACCGTGCATTTTCAACGAAAGTGAGGTTATGTTTTATGAAAGTGATGTTTTATCATTTTAGATAAGACAATAATAAGAATGAGATAAGACAATATAATATATATATATATAATATATATATATATATATATATATATAATATATATATATATATTCATAATAATTATTATAGAATTTGTTACATGCTAAGTAGTGACGAATTAGATCTTATATTTTTAATAGAGTAGGGTTAGAAAATGGAGTAGCATGGAACTAAAGTAGTGACAATGAGCAAGAAAGTCGTAAGGTCGAGAGACTGGAGTATCCTCGACTGGATTCGTACGATTCGAGTCGAGGTAGTGTGAGTTGAGTCTTAAATAGCACCACTACTAAGTCAGTCGAAATGATACGACATAATGTAGACAATTAACCTAGCACAATACTTATACTTATTTATAAAGTATTCGTTAAATTTGATGAATTGTTTACGGGTCCACATTATTCTCGCACAAGAAACTTACTAATTTAGGCATAATCAGCAAAAACATTCGTGTAATCCATTTAATTATTTTTCAATATAAAATATCAACTTAGTTCCTATTTTCAATTAATTTTACGCTTGTATACCAACTACACTCATGCCCGTTTGCAGAGTCGTCACATAAAGTTAAAAACAGGCGGTTAACTCATTTATGAAGCCATAAATTCACTTTCCGTTGCACAGATGTCAAAGTAAACTAAGGCTCCCATATAACTAAAAACGCCCAATTGGACACAGTCATGATTTCGTTGCTCAGTCGTCAAAAAGAACTTATTTATGTCTCCAATAGCTAAAAACGGTCTGTTAAGTTATGGGCCCGTTGTTAGTCATGCTGTTAAATCCAATATCTACTCCTGCCAAATGCATTTTGGAGGTTTTGATAGCTTTTTTGAAAGATGTTTACGAAAAACCATCTGTATATGAGTAAATTTTTTTCTCTCCCTATTTTTTGAAGTTGTTTATAACCTCCAAATCGCTAAATATGGTGAGAAATCTCGTCAAAAGCCATATTGTTTATCAATATTATGTGAGGTCTTTTAGGTCTGTTCACAGTGATGTCGATTGAAAATTTTCCCTATGCCAAGACATTGTTTGGATAGAAGCATGTACGGAAATGTACGGAAAAAAGTGAATCGAGCTGCAGTGTGACTTATGTATGATGCTAATTCGAGATATAGCTAAATAGGCCTCGGCAAACGACTGTGCAACCACCAACCATTTATGTCAGTGATTTTAAACTATGTCTCACATAGCTATGTTTGATTTTATGTAACGACTCTGCAACCGGGCATCAGATCAACATCTCTGTAGATACATATTTTCTTCATAAATGAAATGATGAGAAAGAATGGATAAAAAATGGTGCTTACCTGTGTAACGGGCACCGACCGACAAGAAAGCCAACTGGTTGCCGGGAATATGTGGTGACCGTTGGTAAGCCAGCTCAGCCCCTAAAGCTAATTGTGGAGTAACTGATTGCAGGTATTGACCGGCAAGAAGAACTGCAAACACAATAGAAAAAAATTGAATAACATAATTAAGTAACAGGAACTGCAATGACATCAATTTAAACCGTACAATGTTTGTGGGTTTCTGAATTCCTGGAGCTTCTCAGAAAGCTAAATCTTCCAAAGTGAGATAATCAAATAATTCATAACAATAGCTAATAAATTATATATATAATTCAATTCAAATCAATTTATTGCCACAGACAAACACTTTACAATTTGTATCGGCCACGTCAATATTACAAACTATATTAGAGATCATACAACAATAGCAATTACCTGAAATCTAGATAGACTCCATGTTAACATTGAAATATTCATCCACACTATAAAAACAGTTTTTTATAAAAAATTCTTAATTCTTAGTTTAAATTCCCTGAGCGTCAAACCTCGAACATTTGGTGGTAAATGGTTATAAAACTTTATAGAAAAGGCCTTAAAACTCGTATGGCTGGATTTTATATGGATGTGAAATCTAGAATTTCTCCCACTTAACAATAGATCATTGTGAGGCAGAGTCGATCTATCTTTCAAGGAGGAAATATTTCAATTGGATCTCCCACCAGAGGTTAATATTAGAATTTTTTTGTAATTATTATTCAACGAAGATCCTAAATAAATGCTGTAAATCAACCCGAAGACTTCTGCTACTGCAGACATTGACAACAGGGTTAACAGCTAGATGGAAATTCGATGAGAACTACTATCCAAAAATTATTTGCCAGCCCGGGAATCGAACCCGGTACCTCCCGATTGCTAGTCAGGAAATTTAGCTAGCAATTGGGAGGTACCGGGTTCGATTCCCGGGCTAGCAAATAATTTTTGGATAGTAGTTCTCATCGAATTTCCATCTAGCTGTTAACCCTGTTGTCAATGTCTGCAGTAGCAGAAGTCTTCGAGGTGATTAACAGCATTCATTTAGGATTTTCGTTAAATAATAATTATATATTAATTAGCATTTGAATAAATGCACTCTCTATTCAATTCCATCTGTATAGAATTGTTTTGCTTTACATCTAGGAGAACAATGCAACTTCTTGGTATATTTTCCAGTGACAACTCAAGAGTGTATGCAAATCAATAGAATAAAATGGATAAGGATATTAAAATATGATAGATATTCTTCAATGCTTGTCCAGTGATTTAATTTTGATTAGAGCATTGCCGTATGTCACAAGTTTTCATTTTTTCAAATGCACTATTTGTAGTATGTCACATCAGTTTTAGTTTTTAGTTTTATCCTAGGTCATTGCTGGATAGACTGTATCAAGGGTAATACATGTCACAAGAAAGTCGACATCACACTAACAAGAAATTCACTCAGGCTCCACAAAATGGATGCTCCACCAAGAAAGATTTCAAAACTGCTCGGAATCGTCTATTACTTCCACTATCCTTGACCCACTCTGGCAGCTTATTGAACATTTTGAATGCAAAGAAAGAATAAATCTTCTGAGTCCTTGCTAAACGGCATCTTGGCATGTTGATAAGGTGAGTCTGTCGGGTTCCAGAGCCATGTATCCCACCACGAGTATCAGCACTCCTATAGTGAGATCCACGTTATAATGACAGTATTTGATCAACTTTGGTTTTGCTATCCTTGTCTATCATTCGACATAACCGGTGGTACTATCCTTTTCTAGGTCCACAACGATGTTTTAGACAGTGTAGAAATATTATTAATTAATGCAGAGAATCGGCATCGCTATTCTTCTATCTTTATCCACTGCCATTATAACGTAGACCTCACTATAGCTCTGTCTCTGATGAGATTCAGACATTCAAGAATGTACTGATTTAAAGTAGTAAGCATTTTCAACTTTTTGAAAAGAGTGATCTGCAATGAGCCATGAATCATACAATCCATCATCCTAAATTATGTAACATTTTACAAAACCTGTCTAGTATCAATGAGAATAGAATTGATTTTCTAAAGTTGTCACATTTCGGCTCAACTCACACTTACGCGACTCAGGTCGAGAAGAGAGTCGACTCTAGTCGAGAGCATGTGTTTTCAAATGGTGACGTCACGGAGACTAGAATCGACTGGTCTGAGTGTCACCATTTGAAAACACATGCTCTCGACTAGAGTCGACTCTCTTCTCGATCTCAGTCGCATAAGTGTGAGTTGAGCCTCAGTCATCAATATAGGCCTAGTTATACCTGTATCATTGAAGATATCTGGGTTGCCTACACTTAAAGATGCTGTATAGTCGTCTCCTTTGTAGTCACTTACAATTTGGGTAACCATATACTTTCCACCCTGGATCTGTAATAAGAGCATAAATATTATTAAAAGAATATTAACTGTTCTACATCAAAAAATTTATGGTTTCAAAATTACTTCATTAAGATGATAATCGTTGAGATTATAATGATAGTGATTATGAATTATTATGAGTATGATGATTATGATCAAAGTGATCCTGATGATAATGGTTATGATGTTTATGATCGGGATGATTATTATTATGATCATTATTCTATATGAGTGGCCGTAGTCGAGTGGATTAGATGCTGGCTTTGTAATCCAAAGGCCCGGGTTCGAATCCCAGCCCGACCAAGATATTTTTCTTGGGCCACTCCCGTGTTTCGGATGGAAACGTTATTACGTCGGTCCCGGCTGCCTAAAAAGCAGTCGTTAGGTCATGTCAGAGGCCCTGAAAATGATCAATTGCGACCTGAAAACTCTGACACCAGACCTGAGCCAGTCAGGTCACACGATATTATTATTATTATTATCATTATTCTGATAATAATAATTAAATGACGATTATTATTGTGATTATAATTAGAATGATTGTTGATCAGGATGATGTTGATGATGATTATGAGTTTATGATTGCTATTATGATGAGATATTAATCATAATATTGATTATTGATTAAGATGATTATCATCAAGAATATGATCATAATCATTATACTATAATCATATTCATCATTATCGTCATCGCCCTCATAACGCACTTGACTAAAAATCAATACATATGATAAATTCTTTACGTATCTGAGTTATCTCCTTTTTAAATGTTTCTCTTGAAACCCTGATCCATATAACCTAATGGATTTTCAAACAACAAAGATATGAATAGACTGATTAATAAAAACAATACAAAACTTGTAGTACCCTTTTTTAAAACATTTTAAAACAATTCAACTAGTTTCGATCTACTTTGGCCATTTTTAAGTTAACCATTTCAACTTTTGGCCAAAGTAGATCGAAACTAGTCATTGAATTGTTTTAAATAAAAAGGGTACTACAAGTTGTATATTGTTTTTATTAATTTGAATAAAGTAATCCATATAAGTGAAGTGATTTTATGAAATGACTGTTATAACATGTTTTTTATATTGAATGATAGATGAGAAATAGAATCAACCTAAAACTAAGAAACCAAACAATCACATTTGCTTACCTGAGTATGAAGTCTTGAACGTAACCGCTTTCCAAATTGATTAACAATATTAGCGTTAAGATTCCCACTAGGATCAACATCTCCATACAAGATTGGATATGATTCGGTGTTGCTAACTTCATTCGGGCCGATGAATGTGGCTCCAAATCTGTATCCTGAAGGTGTAACTGAGCTTAGATTCAACGTGTGAGAAACTTGAAAATGACTGCTAAAGCCTCGACTTAGTAAGACTCTTGCTCCTTCAAAATTGACTGGATAAACATCTGAGAAAGAAAAACGAATAACAATTAATGATATTACAAGAATCTATCAACTCAAATGTAAAAGAAACATTCTAACCAAGTAAAGTCCATAGCAACGCCACAATTACTATAGTGAGGTCCACGTTATAATGGCAGTGTTTAATTAGCAATGGTATTGCTATCCTTGTCTATCATTCAACAAAGCAAATAGCGCTATCTCTTTCTCGCTTTGTTCTGTTGCCAGACCATATTTTAACAATGTAGAATTAATCCTATTATATTAAGCAAGCAATTTCTGTATATCTGTAAATATTTGGTTATTTATATTTATTTATGGTTATTTATGCCCAACGGATCTCGAAAACGGCTCTAAAGATTTTAAAGAAATTTGGAACATAGTAGGTTTATGATATAAAAATTCGATTGCAATAGGTCTCATTCCTGGGAAAACTCGCTGAAGGTCATGAGAAGGATAATTCATCCTTGGAAAACAGATGATAATTTCGTCGTCTGTTGATGACAGAAGATGCGTATGCCTGTGTGGGAGATCAGCTGTGTAATCAATCAGCTTACCGTATCTCGCGAGAAATCTAAAAACTTTAATAGACTCGATCAAAATAATCTGAATTGATGACATGACATCATATCATAATATTCAAAGTTAATCATTATTTCACAGTTTCAAGTGATTAGTGAGTGTTATTTTGTTATTCAATTTGATTTGTAAACAATCTAAATCAGAACTTTTCTGTTTTCAAATATTTGGACAAAAATTAGACCTGAATTCAAGTGTATGGAACATAACATACTTTTTGGACCATTTATAATGTATAAATCAAAATTCAGGGAAGAAACAGTTTTATGTTCTGTTTATAAATAGATAAATAACAAGCAAAGCTCGGTGCCCCGATATTAATTAATTAACAAAATATTCTATCTTAATTATAAAATTATTTGAAAATATGATTTTTTGCTTAATAAAATATAATTGATTATTTAAACGTGAATGAACATTCAATATTAAATAAATAGACCTGTATCAGCTATTCTCAATAGAAGGCATTGACAAGACAGATGATCGGCAACGTAGTTCTCCTATCTTTCTCAACTGCCATTAAAACGTAGACCTCACTATAGACTCTTGAAGGTCCTGAAGATGATTAATTGAAGCAAGTAAGGTCGTCTGTTTGACCAATATGAAATACATTGTACAAGTAAATTTTTTTGTTGTTCCTTGTTATTTTGATAAACGCTTACACAATAATATCAAGTGACCTGGCTGGCTCAGGTCTGGTCTCAGAGTTTTCAGATCGCAACTGATTGATTTCAGGGCCTCTGACATGAACTAACGACTGATTTTAAGGCAGCTGGGACAGACGACTTGACGTGTTCATCCATAACACTGGAGTAGCCCGAGATACATACTTGCTCTTGAGTATTATGACGCTATCGATCCCACAAGTGCAGGTAATGGATAAAGCAGAAATTATCATAGTTACGGAATAGTTTACATCTGTACATTAAAAGTACAAAAAGAGCCTTTTAAAATGTATTATTTGGCTTCTTACGCCAATGCCAAAATCTCGCTAAGTCACCGGCTGAGTCGCTTGCCAAATAGCAACACCATTGCTAGCATACAAGCATGTAGACTACATACAGTAAAAGCAAGCACTGATCTATTAGCTTTCTACACTAACACGCTTGTCTTCACTTGAAAAAAGGGTAAAAGCAACAAAATACAATAATATATAAATAGGAATAGATCTATAAAATCGAAGGTACCTAACATAAGATACTGTATATTAATGTAACTTCCTATGAAATAATAATCCTAGATACATTTTATTTATAAAGAATAAAAATTAATTATTTATGATCTGTTAAATAGAAAGCTTATTAATTCAATTTAATAGATAATTTGAAATTTTGCATAGTAGACTACTGAGTACTCAGTAGAGTACTGAGTGACCTAACCTAAAAATGTAATTTGTTTATAAGTATAAGCTTAATAATTACCTTTACACTTTTTGTGCAGATCTTCCATAGGTCCAGGATTTTCAATTTTTTCATTGTACAATTTTGGTTCAATAATTATAGGGGTTTCGACATTTAACGTCTCCGGCTTAACATCACCAATGGGAGGAAGAGGTGGTAGGTTGGGAAAGACGTCTTTTGAGGCAGGTTGACTAGACGCGAGTACATTACCCATTTTTACACCAGAATTTACCTCAGAAATTCAATTTACAACAAACAAATTATTAAATAGGCCGCGTAATATTTATTAACTACAATGAAATGCAAACATTATTGAAACACGTTTTCAGATGGCAACCATTGTTTATTCATCACCTGAACTGGAAAACTCACTGGAATACCAGTGCTTGCTAAATACGTAACCTAATTTTACAAAATACTCAATTCAAGAATATTTCAAATATAAAAATAAAATAAAGAATTGTCAAATAAAACATATAATTTACAGAGCTGAATAGTCAAATCTTTTATTAGAGGGCATTATTAATTTGGAAGTTGGAAGTAGTTTTGATGATGATTATCGATTGAACTGTCAATTTGATCATGTCATCAGTGGAAAATAAAAATAAAAATGGAAATTCTTTCATAATTGATAAGATAAATGCATTTCGATACTTATTTTCAATTATAATTATATAAAATATGTTGGTAGAAATATTTCGTGGAGAATATTTCAGAATTAGAAAAGTACTGTTAACAACTTTGTTGCTACAGAATATAGGAGGCAGTGAACTATAGCAAAACCCTCTTGGTTTCCTGTTCGAGAATTTCCTTTCCTGATTTGTAACGTTTCACAGACAGAAATATGGTGAGTTTTTTATCGTTTGACAAATAATTAATCTTACATTTTATACATCAACTTTTAATTCCAAAAAATTGAGCTATTTATTGACAAGTTTACACTCTAATTTTTAAAGTTGTCCAAGTGAAATTACTTATTGTTTGCTCACAATTTTTTTATAGGTTATGTTTTAGTTAGGTAGAATTTTTAAAAGTATTGTTTGAATTTAAGATTTTTCATAATTTAATATGTATTGTGTTTAATATGATCTACGAATTCGGTCTCATTCATTATATCTTAACTTATTAATCTTTGGAACAATAATAGATTTCTAACTTGGTTATACTTAGAATAATTATTATATTAGCACCCTTTTACATTATTTATAAAAAAATAGGATAAGAATAAAATTTATTTATTTAATTATGAAATTAATTAAATTAGAAAAAATGTTGGTACTTATACTTAGTTTTTTTCCATAACTGAGAATGCTTTCAGTAGATATACAGTATAACTTCTAATGGAAAATATATAGGACCTGTCAGTAAAATTAAAGAATACATTCTCCTGTATTCTTGTTCTGCAAATAAAAATGTTACTTCGTTTTTTCTGCCAATTGATTGAATTTGAAAAATAGCTTACACAAGCCATTTTATTAACTTTGTAGAATTTGGACTACAAATATCTGAATTTGAATTCTATTAGTTTTACAATGCTATATTCTTGAACTTTTTCATAGGTGAATGTTCCGAAACAGAGGCGTACTTTTTGCAAAAAATGCAAAGTACACAAGCCACACAAAGTGACACAATACAAGAAGTCCAAGGAAAGGCATGCATCACAGGGTAGGCGTCGTTACGACAGAAAACAGCAAGGTTTTGGAGGTCAAACAAAACCTATTTTCAGGAAGAAGGTAAGTCACGTTTGATTAACCTTCGAGACGTGACCCTGGGTCCTAGACACCCGGGAAATTTTGTTTTAGTTATAATTTTGCTTGTGTTCTCTCTACTGTCTATTGTGACCCATATAAATTCATTTCAGTAGCCACTTGAACTTGATGTAAAGTGTTAGTGCTCCCTTGACTTTTTGTTTTCGTGAAATGACGCTTTTGGGTCCCTGGGACCTGAGGATCATGAGTAACGTAACTTTTTCATTTTTTTTCAAATGCACATTTTTATGCAATAGTGATTAAATTTAAGCAGTCAATATGTACATTTTGAACAGAGACTACAAAAAATGTACAAATTGACCTATAGATCTCCATTTCAATGACATAGCCCAAGTGATGCTGGAAATAAATTCATCGTTCAAGATAAGAATACCGTACTGACCCTGAGTAGGGTGATAGTGGAACCAATGAACTTCATGTAATCCCAGTTATTATTGTGAGGTCCATGTTATAATGGCAGTGAAGAAAGATAAGAAAAAAAACGTTGCTAAGTCTCTCCATTTTGCCACTAAGTGTAGGCTACACAGCTGTTACTCAATTCAACCCATTGAATTCGATCTAATAATAAATCATTCCCTTGATAAAATAATCAATTATTTAAATGTCAAATTAATCAAGAAAATATATATATATATTTAATTCGATTCAAAAATTTGATTTTTATTTTTATACAAACCTGAAATGGCGGCTTATTTAAAAAGCTGTGATACACCAATCTGAATTTCAAAACAACAGAAATTAAGTTATTTTGTAGGTATTCTATTCCAATTTCTTTTAATAATAATATAAAAATAGAAATCCTATTTAAAATAAGTAATTTCAATGGAAATAATTCTAAAATAACCAATCAATACTATTTTTACCGGTACGAGTAGGTCTAACATATACGGGTAGGCTAAACTGAAGCATGGATGAAGTCTAGGATGGTTAGTTATCAACTTTTTAAATGTCATTTCAGGTATTTTAATTTGTGTTTCTCATACGGTAATGTCTAAAAATTCTAAAAATTATTTCATTGTTTCAAAAATACATTTTAAATCAATTATACGGCTTGTGTACTAAAGTATTTTGATAGAGTGAAGAAAAAAATGGCGGCTGAGATTTGTTTGTATACTTTTGTACAGTTACTGTCAAAAGTAATAAAATATTCTGGCAAACAGACAACATTGCAAAGCTAGAGAGAGATAGCGCTATCTGTTTTGTTGTATGATAGAAAAGGACAGCAACAGTATTGTCAATCCTATACAGCCATTATAACGTGAACCTCACTATAAACCTCTTATAATAGTGAAATTTATATGACCTTATTTATTTTTCATGTTTCGTGTTGGGATTTATAATAGTTCATCACTATAATTTAATAAGTTTTGCAAAGATTAATGAGTGTACAAGCCCAACTCGGCTCGGGAGAGCCCATCCACTCGAGCGAGCCGAGCCAGAGCCTCCGCTCGAGCCCGGCTCGGCTCGGGAGAAATCGCCTCATTCACGGCGAGTCCCTCAACGTCAAGCCGAAACGAGCCGGGCTCGCGAGCCGAATCCTTAAGTGGATGGGGCCCTTTATGACTAGGCTGCTACATTCTTGTATGGCATATGCAAAATTACATGAATAAATTGTGATTCCTTTGAGTAGAAATTTATAAAATCGTGAACAATAAAACCTAAGAATGAAAATATTATTTTCTATTCATTAGAACTAAATTGGATAACACAAGTAAAGAATTTGAGCATACTTGAAACAAATAGAAAAATGAAATATGATATTTGAAAATATTAAATAAAATACAATAAAAAAATTGTAGCAGCAGCTGAGCCAAATAATGGAAATTGCATACAGTTTGAAATAAGTTTAATACTCTACTCCAAATTTTATTATTTGAATCTATATTAAAATAACCGGCTAAATCGAAATTTCTCCCATCGCCTTAAAAATAAGTTTCTGTCATGGTATTACTCGAATGCCATGCATAGTAAGTATCATTAAGCCCAGTCAATACATTATTTAAACATGGCCAAGCCGGGTACTGTACAAGAATGCATTGGAATGATGTAGTTCTATCCTATTCCCACAGAAATTTTATTTTCAGTGCACTCTTAAGTCGTTGTCGTTCCTGATTTAAACATGTAACTTACAAATGTCGACTGAGCTTGTTTAGGCAAACTTCATATTATTTCAAGCAATATTGATATAACTGCTTATATAAAAGAAAGGATTCAAGCAGCTAATAGGGCCTACTATGCCAATGTTAGATTATTTAAAAGTAAGTTGGTCGGCAGGAGCACCAAGATAACAATATATAAAACATTGGTGCGTCCAGTGACAACATATGCGGCAGAAACTTGGGTGATGAATATGGCTGACGAAAATGCGTTAAAAATCTTTGAAAGATCCATACTAAGAAGAATTTACGGTCCCGTTCAGATTAATGAGCAGCAATGGCGAATAAGAAAAAATGAAGAAATAGAAGAATTAATCTGAGAAAATATAGTACGCTTCATTAAGGCCCAAAGAATAAGGTGGTTGGGGTATGTGATGAGGATGAGTGAGGCTAGAATGCCCAAAATAGTTTTTAATAGCAAGTTGCACATCAGACGAACAGGCCAAGGAACAGGTGGGTGGACCACGTGATGGATGACCTGAGAAAGATGGGGGTGAGAGGATGGAAGGAAAGAGCCATGAACAGGGAAGAATGGAGGCGTGTTGTGAAGGAGGCCAAAGCTCACCTAGGGCTGTAGCGCTGGATAAAGAAAGATTGATATCACTGATTATTATATTAGGCCTATAACTATATTGTCTATTCGGCAATATATATTAAAAAATAAATAGGGAATTGAAAGTAATATTCAACTGTTTCCCAAAAGTGTGTAATACAGTAAAATTTACTTGAAAATAACATAATTATTTATAAGTAAAATGATTAATTCTCTATGAATTACAAAAATACTTCCCATTAACCAAAGCTGCTAGGATAATCAAGATATGTCACATCCACCTAATCTATTTACATCATTGTAACACTGAATGAAAAATACGTACCATGATGTCTTTTTCTTCAGGGCTGCTTTTAATATAAATGAAAATATAAAAAGTATCCTAATGTTCAAATTGTTTTTGTTTACTGAAAAACATTTTTTATTATTTTTGAGTTGGAAGTCTCCACTTTTATTTTATTTCAGTAGTTTTCCATTGCAATTTATTGTCTCTTTCCGTGAATTTCACAGTTTCTGGATTTCAGTATTTACCAATGTGGAAGTATTGGGATGTGCGCATCTCTCCAGAGATTTTAATAATTTAATTGGTTCAATAGTAAAATTTTATCAGACCCACGTTTTGAGCATCCACTCAGCCTGGACTATCGGCTATTACTTGGGAACGTTTTAGTTGTGTCAATTTTAAATTTTTCATTTTCTTGTTTTCAGGCTAAGACTACCAAAAAGATTGTGTTGAGGATGGAATGTACCGACTGCAAGTACAGGAAGCAAGTGCCTCTCAAGCGATGCAAACATTTCGAACTTGGTGGCGACAAGAAGAGGAAAGTAAGTAAATCATTCCTTTTTTCCCATATAATTTGTTCTATTCATGACTAGCAGGTAACCCGTGCTCCGCAAGGGTCTATTTCAAAACTTTACAAACTGAAAACTAGAAGTAATGTTATCTTGGTAAATTGAAAATATGCCTATAACCATCCTCGGTTAATTTAGAATTTCGATGCAAAATTTCAAGTTGAGTAAGTTCATTATAGACGTGATGATGTGTCAAACATAATTTTTCTATCCCGTAAGTGTATAAGTCAGTTCTTTCCTTTATTATAGTACTAGCAGGTAACCCGTGCTCCGCAAGGGTCTATTTTACAAACTGAAAACTAGACGTGATGTATCTTGAAAAATTGAAAATATGCCTATAACCATCCTCGGTTAATTTAGAATCTTGATGCAAAATTCCAAGTTAATCAGTTGAGCAGCTCAGACGTGATGCGTCAAACATAATTTTCCTATCCAATCAGTCAGTTCTTTCCTTTATTATAGTAGCCTATAGATTGGTTTGTATGTTTGATGTTTTAATCGATTGTCAAGCTGCAGGTTGATTGATAAGTCAATCAACATAGTCAATGTAGACATGACTGATGCTTTCAATTGTACACGAAGCGTTTTCAAACAATTCGGCAGGGCTGGAAGCTCTCCGATCGGCTGATTATCAGCTGATTCCCGAACACCTACCCCATTTGAGAGCTTTGTGCCCTGCCGACTCGTCTGAAAACGTATCGCCCGTAATAAAGCGGGATAAGAAAGGTTATGATGAATCATCACTCATTTTCTTAATAATGATTGATGGATCATTACTGTACTTATTTTCTTAATAATGATTGACTCATGAAAGTGCGCTGTGCCAAACTTGATTGATTATTAATATTCTACTATATTAAGATTCACTTTTATAGTCACCAAAAATTATAGAATGGCAGAGTTGCCAATTTCCTGTTACTACCGCCTTCTGTTAGAAGTGATTCCGGTATATCTGATGTAATGTATTAATGTTGATTCTTGGTTATAATAATCAAATATATTTTATTAGTCAAGAAAACATATTTTTATGATTTAATTATAAATGTTAATAATTATTATCTTGGTAGTTTTTTATTTTTTTCATAGCCAATAGACAATTGGGTGTAAAGGTAGGCGCACACAGATCGTCATATTTATCAATTATAAATGTTGATAATTATTATATTGGTAGTTTTTTATTTTTTCCATCGCCAATAGATAATTGGGTGTAAAGGTAGGCGCACACAGATCGTCATCGGACGATTAGATTTGATGTATTGTTTTCAATTGGAGTATCCGCATCGTATAGGTATGCGCACTCCAATTGAAAACAATGCATCAAATCTAATCGTCCGATGCGTGCCGTCCGTCAGATGATGATCTGTGTGCGCCTACCTTAACAGTGCGGATTCGGAAAAGGATAGAGCTATCTGATTTGTTTAATGATAGACAAGGATAGCAAACCAATTTTAATTAGACAGACAGATAGACAAAATATATTTATTTAAAAAAATGCAATTTACAAAGTAAAAAACTCATGTACTCATTTTCAATATTAACCAAGAATAAAAGCAATAAGCCAAATAAATCTTTAGAGAATGGTCTGCATGGGTGCGCAAACCAGAGTAATGTACTTATATTTTTATGTGAAGTGGATATAAAAACATGAGGGTGGCGTCTCAGGCTGGTTGTGCCAACCGCTATAAGATAATTTATAATAAGTAAGATGATGGAATTGTTTGGTAATAGAGAAACAGCCTAGTAATAAGTCTAGATGTTTTTCAATGACTAACATTGAAAAATAGCCCCGTAATACTTTCAGTATTTTCACTTTTGTACAGAGTGTTTCAGAAGTAATGTCGATCATTTTTGGGTATTGTTCCTGAATGATAGGAGACTACAAATGTCGTATTTTAAGTGTCCAAAACTCAGCGGTTATCCTTATAGCTGCCAGTTTGTTTTTTTTTTACACTTAAGAATTTTCAACTCAAGAACGAAATAATGTATTGATCTGAAATTTGGCATGAATATTAATTTATGCTATAAAAATTCAACTTTGAAAAATGAAAAATTTTCGTTTTCGATGTAAATTTCAAAATGGCTGCCATTTTAAATTGTTGACTACAAATTTCACAAAGACCTTTCGGTTTACAGAAAATTTAGAAGAGATAAAACAGTTAGCAAAATTTATCAAGATGTCAAGGAATTATTATTTTTTGAGATTAGTCAAAGAATAACAGAAAAATTAATTTTTTCGTACTGCATGCATGTCCATTTTACACCATTCAAACATCAATTTTGAATTTTTTATTCCAATTGTATTTAAGATGAAGCTTTGAAACTCGGTATGGCTCCATATGGCCATACATAGCATACGATTTTCAATGTTTTTCAGCTGATCTTGTTTGTCTTGTGCATGCATGCAGTATGGAAGAAAATAATTTCTCTGTTATTCTTTGACCAATCTTAATAAATAATCTATCCTTGAAATCTTGATAGATTTTGCTAACTTTTTTGTCTCTTGTAAATTTTCTGTAAAGTGAACGGTCTTCGTGAAATTTGCAGTCAACAATTTAAAATGGCCGCCATTTTGAAAATTTTTCATTTTTTAAAGTTGAGTTTTTGTAGCTTAAATATTCATGCCAAATTTCAGATCAATACATTATTTCGTTCTTGAGTTTAAAATTCTCAAGTGTAAAAAACAAAATGGCAGCTATAAGGATAACCGCTGAGTTTTGGACACTTCAAATACGACATTTGTAGTCTCCTATCATCCAGGAACAATACCTTAAAATGTTCGACACTACTTCTGAAACACTCTGTATATTACTATTATTCAAAAATCCTTGACTAAAGCATGTTTTGTATTTTATTACAATCACCACTTTCGCGTTAGGTAATGGAATCATTTAGTTTTATGTTGATAAAAATGTTTGATTTGCATTTGTATTTTATTATGACTGATCATTCCGTTTTTTTTTCAGGGACAGATGATCCAGTTTTAAGCTGAAAACTTCCAGT
The DNA here is from genome assembly GCF_014356525.2 of Nilaparvata lugens. Taxonomy (NCBI): domain Eukaryota; kingdom Metazoa; phylum Arthropoda; class Insecta; order Hemiptera; family Delphacidae; genus Nilaparvata; species Nilaparvata lugens. The sequence goes on along the minus strand of NC_052508.1, from coordinate 68,944,533 downwards.
TTTGTTTATTTTATAAAAATAAATCTAGGCGATTCTGTCTAAATGGTATTTTTATTTTCTATGCCTAGCTCCCCACAAAATGTATGTTGGATCAAATAAATCTGAATTCCTGCACAACAGTGACATTGCTCAATAAAAATATAATTATTATTAATTCTAATGGGATTGTTTATACTCGCTCGGCCGGGCTGAGTGGGAATAGTCCAATTAAAAATATAATTATATTTAAATTACTTATGGTAATTTTATTTTCATTGTTCACCGTCACTGATATGTAGGAATGTCCAGCTTAAGTTATCCTCAACTTGAATGCACATAGAAGAGATGGTGAATAGTATTTTTATCAAATCGCCATTATAAATAAACTAAGCAGTGAGCTAGAATTCAAGGGCCGGTTTCCGAGGCCTGGAAAAATATTGAGGTTTTTATGGTCCCTGTAGAAAAAATAATTTTGATCAGTAGTTTTTTACTTTCCTTGTCCTATTATCAAGGGTAAGGAAAGTATTGCTTTCCAAAAAAATTAAGGTACCACAATTTCTAAATTTTATGTTAACATACTTTGAGGGTTATGTTTTTCTGTAATGAACAATGAGGAAATGTCACCTCCATGGATAACCCATTCCATGGAGGTGACTTAAAATTCAATAAAATTTTGAAGTTTTAACAAATTTATAAATTATCAAAATTGTACTCATTGACATACTTTGAGGGTTATGTTTCTCTGGAAATGAACAATTACTCCAGTCAAGGAAAGGTTATAGAGGGAAAAGTTTTGAAGACATTTTTTTGACCTCACAGTTCTGTTAAGGGTAGTAAGGAGATAAACATATCAAAAGTCCCCACCCCTACCCCCTGAACCATCGTGAACCACACAGAAAAGAAGTATCTCACATTTGGCAAAAAATATGATTCCAGATTAGTGTTTCTCGCATGAAAGACCATTTTATGATCGCAAAGTTTGAGCGATTTACATTTTTCACAAAAAATTGATTGGAAGCATCATGAACCACACAGACAAGAAGTATCTCAGATTTGGCTGAAATTTGATCATATCTCCTGAACGGTAAGGAATTTTGCAAATATGATTTCAGATTCGTGATTCTCGCATCAAAGACCATAAGATCACAAAGTTTTGGCGATTTTCATTCTTCACAAAAAATTGATTGGATCATGGAAATGACCATCGTAACATGAAATTTTTAAATGGTCATATCTCCTGAATGGTAAGGAATTTCGCCAATGTGATGACATTATATTGTTTCTCTCGTCAAATATTAATTATATCATTGCTGAGAGTTTTAGCGATTTTAATTAATTTTTGGATTCATGAAAAATGTTGCTTTTTTCTGCTGTGCTGTTTTAATTCTCATCCAATACAAATGAGCTCAGTAGTCACAAAAATCCTGAGAAATTTGAATTTCCCGCTCAAATCAGTCCGTACCTCTTGCATGTTTCTGTTGCCCTGGTAGTATTTTAGTTGGTTTTAATTCTGTAACAGGGATTCAAGACACTTGAAGAGGTAGCAGGGTTTTCAACGCCTTCCAATGCAAGCATAGGCAACCCGCAACACTGATCCAGTTTGTGTACCTCTTGCATGTTTCTGATGCCCTGGTAGAAATCTGGTCATTTCTAATATGCAAATGAGCTACTATTTGAGCGGGAAGTTCAAATTTCTCATGATTTACTTATTTGAGCGGGAAATTCAAATTTCTCACTATTTATACTATTTGAGCGGGAAATTCAAATTTCTCATGATTTACACTATTTGAGCGGGAAATTCAAATTTCTCATGATTTACTTATTTGAGCGGGAAATTCAAATTTCTCATTATTTATACTATTTGAGCGGGAAATTCAAATTTCTCACTATTTTTACTATTTGAGCGGGAAATTCAAATTTCTCATGATTTACACTATTTGTGCGGGAAATTCAAATTTCTCATGATTTATGTGACTACTGAGCTCATTTGTATTTTAGAAATGTAACAGGAAGTTAAAACAGCAAGTGGTAACTGAGGCATTACGGATTAATGCTTACACACATTAAATACTATATGTGTTTAGTTCAGTTGATAATGTATCTTTATTTTCAATTTCATCAAATGTAAGACTTTAATTTGGTACCAAAATCAAACAAATCCGACCATCCTTTCGGAGTTTCCAAGATAATTTACGTCATTTGAATTCTGAAAACAGACGAAAAAAATTACAATATTGAATATATTTAAAATATAAAATTACAATATTGATTGTAATCATGGTCTAACTCTAAACCATCGTGAAACAAAAAGTACGGTATCTCACATTTGGCTGAAATTTGGTCATATCTCCTGAACGGTAAGGAATATTGCAAATATGATTCCAGATTCATGTTTTTCGCATCAAAGACCAAGAAATCACGGAGTTTGATCGATTTTTATTTCTCACAAAAAATTGATGAAAATCATAGACTAACCATCGTGAACCACACTAAGACAAGAACTATCTCACATTTGGCTGAAATTTGGTCATATCTCCTGAACGGTAAGGAATTTTGCAACTATGATTCCAGATTCGTGTTTCTCGCATCAAAGACCATACGATCACAAAGTTTGAGCGATTTTAATTTTCACAAAAAATTGATTGGAAGCATGGACTCGTGAACCACACTGAGACAAGAAGTATCTCACATTTGGCTGAAATTTGGTCATATGAACGGTAAGGAATTTTGTAAATATGATTCCAGATTCGTGTTTCTCGCATCAAAGACAATAAGATCACAAAGTTTGAGCGATTTACATTTTCCACAAAAAATTGATTGGAAGCATGGACTAGCAATCGTGAACCACATTGAGACAAGAAGTATCCAAGATTTGGCTGAAATTTGGTCATATCTCCTGAACGGTAGGGAATTTTGCAAATATGATTCCAGATTCGTGTTTCTCGCATCAAAGAACAATAAGATCAAAAAGTTTGAGCGATTTTTATGGTCTTTGATGCGAGAAACACAAATCTGGAATCTGATTTGCAAATTTTCTAACCGTTCAGGAGATATTACCATTTGAAAATTTCATGTTTTTAGCTTCATAATTCACCCAATATTGTAGCTGGGGTAGCCAAATGTAGTTCCGACATTTCTCAGGTCAAGTTTTATCTCTGGTGCAAATTTCAGCCAAATCTGAGATACCCCTTGTCCCAGTGTGGTTCACGATGGTTAGTCCATGCTACCAATCAATTTTTTGTGAGAAATGAAAATCGCTTCAACTTTGTGATCTTATGGTCTTTGATGCGAGAAACACGAATCTGGAATCATATTTGCAAAATTCCTTAGGTACCTTCCATGAGATATGACCATTTGAAAATTTTATGTTTGTAGCTTCATAACTCAACCTGTTTAGTAGCTGGGGGTGCCAAATTTGGCTCCGACATTTCTCAGGTCAAGCTTCATCTATGGTGCAAATATCAGTCAAATCTGGGAGATTTGAATTTTTCATGAAATCCATGAATGAAACATCATGGATTTTTGCAAAAATGGTCAAGAATCAAAATCGCTCAAACTCTCAGGAATAATAGGGTACTAGACGAGAGGAACAATAATATTACATTGCCGAAATTCACTCCTATTTTCAAGTTAAAAGCATTTGAAGGTGAATAATTTTTCTGTTCTAAGAGAGGAGGTAAGATTCTATGTTTCAGTGAATAACAGCCTGTATTTTAGCGAAACGTCTCATATCATAGCACGACACTTGATAGGTCAATCTCTATCAATAGCCAGAATATAAATCAAATCTGGGAGATTTGCATTTTTCATGAAATCCAGGATTGAAACATCATTGATTTTTGCAAAAATGGTCAAGAATTAAAGTGTCTCAGCACGACACTACAATGTGAGTAGTGTCAAATCTCAAAATTCCATGGATTTATTTCTCACCGAATTTGAAATTACCTAACCCAAAAATTTAAACTTTATGCGCTGATGTCTCAAAAAGTAATGATCAAAGAAAAATTTTTTTCCTGAGATTTTTTTTCATTTCGATAGCTTGATTATATACAAATCGAAAAACTTTGGGGAATGTCACCAGTAGAAAGTTTGTTTTTAACCTTTGCACAGCCTTAATCATTTCTGAGAAGAAACTCGTGGATTAACTAAATCTCACATAATAGAGATAGATCTATACGGTAGATAAGCTATGTTACCCAATGGGGCTTCACAGTATGTGTATGAAAGCTTCAGACGATTTTGATAACATAATATTTTGATATTATGTATATTGTACTTTATTATTCTGAGAATATAGGCCTAACTCACCAGTAAAATATATTTTCAATTTTCACACCAATAAAATTACTACCTAGATAGAGCTTAGGTTTCCAAAATAAAGGTGAAATGAAAAAGTCATCTAAAGGTGCGTACAGACTTTCGCTCTGCTCCGCAACCGAACGTCACTCCAGCAGAGCGATTGATGATCGACCGGGGAGGAACAAGAGGAACGACCGGGTCGACCGGGGAACGCGAGAAGAGCTAACATCTTCCGTAACGTTCATGATGGGTGCGACTGCGGAGCGATGGAGGAACGAGGGCGGAGCGTGCTCGGTGCGGGTTGGAGGCGCGTATATGTGTACGCAGCTTAATGATTCTTCGAGCACTGCTAAACAATATAAACAATGCCAAGAATTAAAAGGATTTCGAGGATTAAAAAAAAACTTGAAAATACTGAAGTATATATTTACATCGATTTATAATCATAAACTATAACTAGCAAAATTGACTCATCCGATCTTCAAAGGACTCCTCACCAACAAACAGCCATACGGATTCACTTTTACCATGGAGAAAAGATAGGATAAGAAGATATACCATGGTGTAGAGTGCTTATGTTCCAAATTTCCCTCAAGCTGATAGTCCACTTAGTTATTTTTCGTGAAGCTATGTGTCGCTGGTAGTCTATTCCGTTTTACACTCTCACTCAGCATTAATAATAGTAATAATAGACAGTATCTCCAATAGACAGTTGTAATCGGCTTGAGTTGACAAGAACTCAGCTTCAAATGTATAACATAAAATCAGATCAAATTAATTTATTTTCTTATGAAATATTTTCACAATTAAATACAGATTACAAATGTAATATTTTAGAATAATAATTTTTTAACATAATATATACTAAATAATAGTTATTACAATAAATATTATCACAATAGTGAAGTTGTGTTTCTTTTCTGGCTCAAAATTTTGCAAAATTACTCAAAAATTTTCAATTTGTAGAGATTTGAGTAAAATATTTTTGTTTTTAATCAGTTTTTGAAAATCAAAATTCAAAATTTTTAGTTCAGTCATTAGTTTTGAAGTGGAAATTGAACTTTTTGAAGTGAAAGTGAAATCTTAACCTTATTCTTTTTGAAACTTCTATTTGTAAAAATTTGGGAGAAGACAGTTTTGGGCTATGCCTGTTGTCTTCTCCCAATCATATTATATAACTTATTTATTATAATTATGATTTGTAATATTGTCAATGAAATAAATAAATAAATCGGCGGCACCAGCAAAACCATAGTTTGAGTGCCGGTGACGAGTACCAAAATAGAAAACGATAATATTACTTCCAATAGAAAAATTATGATTCAACATGGTAAGCTAAACTATAATATTATATAACTATACAATTCAATCAAGGTGAAAGTAGGGAAAACCTATATTTTTATAGGCTACTGTATGTAAGTCTGATGGCAATACTAGAGAAAAAACAATCAAATTATGCTGTGAATTAGGTGAAAAACATTTTTGTTGATTTAGTCCAATCTATTATTTTTTTAGTAGCCTACTTGATTTAGAACCGTTTCTACAGTCAAAGCTAAGAGCTTGTTCACATGACAGCGATTTACGCTCGGTTGTCGCTCGATTGGCAAATGGCTCGGTTTGCCAGCCTCGTACACATGACAGCGATTCATGAGCGGTTTGCGCTCGGTTATGATAAATAATAACTAGGTACAACATCTATGTACTCAATCTTAATATCTTAATCTATGTACTTACTATTAAACATATATTACTGCTCTGATCGAAACCGCTCGGTTGACTGAAGACATGTGTACGCTCTCATGCCTGCTCTAGTATATCGAGCCGCCCGGCAACCGAGCGACAACCGAGCGGTTGTAGTCTGAGACTACAACCGCCGCGATTCGCCGGCGACTACTAAAACCGAGCGATGCATGTGTACGGCACCATGTGTTTCCTTATACCTGGCAATCGCTCGGTTTGTCAACCGCGCGACAACCGAACGTAAATCGCTGTCATGTGAACAGGCTCTAAAGCTGAATTTAATCAGCTGGTGGCTTAAACTCAAAATGTAACACATTATAACAAACGAGTCTTGATACGGATTTAATCCAGTTTAAAATGAAATTTAGTTTAAACTGTTACTGTGCAAACGGCCCTTAAGCCCTCAAGAAATGTTCTTAACAAATTTTCGGCAAACATGTATGTTGAGGAGCACAGGGACAAACATTTTAAAAAGTTTAGACAATCATTGGTTGTTTAACAAAAAATTACTGTTTTTCTAAACATTATCAGAGTTGACAGCTGTAAAACATAAAACCTGTTCTTCCCACTTACAAATATTTTGTTTGGTGACGCATCCACACTGGTCACGGGCAAACATTGTTTGTCAAACATAATAAAATTTGCCCAAACTGTTTCAACAAACTCTTCTTCCTTGCCGGAGGAAGAGGAGTTACAGCAGAGGGAAAAATAAAAGTTGTGGGGAAGAAGGGAGACAAGAGAGGGACGAAAAGAAAGGAAAGAGAACAGTGAGAGCTGGAAGAAGTGTGGCAAAGCGAAAGTAACAGAAAAGTGAAGAGAAAGGACGGGGAATAGCGGATTGTGAGAGAGAGCTTGGAAGAAGAAGAAGAGAGAGGAAGAGAAACGTTCACAGAGAGTGTGAGATGGGAGACTAAAATGGGCGGAGAAAAAGGAAGGAGAAGGAGTGAGAGCAGAGAGAGCAAAACATGAAGGCCAAGGAGGAGGAGGAAGAAGAAGAAGAAGAAGAAGAAGAAGAAGAAGAAGAAGAAGAAGAAGAAGAAGAAGTTCATTTCATTTTGTTCAGTGTGGACACGGCTTTAGTGATGCTATCTAAAATTGAAATACCTATAACATGGGATATCTTCTTGTGCTATATTTTCTCTATGCTTTCACCCATCCAATGTTCAAGGGACACACCACCAAATCTACTTCCTACTTTCAACCATCCATTGACTCTTTAAGCACAGCTCTATTATAGACAGGTGCGCGCGAAACACGTGTTCCACGAATCTCAATAGCGTAACGCAGAAGCGGCACAGTCCTCACATGAATGCCACGCCTGTCAGGAGTCCACGCACGAAATTTACAAATCTTGCCTTCAGGTTGTGCCATCGAAATCCACCCGGCGTTTGACAGGACAATATCGGCACAACATTCCCTCTCCGACACGCCTTTCAAAACGATCTCATCGGCCGGCTGCAGACGCGGCCAAACCGCTAATCGGTCCGGTCCACCACACGGCACTGCCAGCATTGCCGTGCCCAAATAGTCGTTATAGATGGCGTCCGCATGTTCCGTCTTGCATATTGTCACCGGCAGACTGTCCGTTTTGAAGATGACCATTCGCATCGATTCGCAATCGCCTTGTACAAAGTCGAGACGGGCCAGTCCCGCTATGAACACTGTCTCCCCTTCACGCACGATGTACACCCGGTGGTGGATTGGTGTCCTCGGTAGTACTTTCACGAGCTCTTCGGTCGTTAGCAGATCGATAATCTGTCGACAGATCAATACTATCAATTCATTCATTCATTCATTTATTTATTGTATAAAATACTATAATCATAATACAATTTATTATGACATTGGAGGAAAAACTAGGCTGAGCCTGTACTATTTCTCTCCAAAAATTTTGATAAAATGTTAATGTTGTCCAAAAGATAAGGTTATGTAATCACACACTGCTTTGTCACTTGATTTTCGGTCCAAGAATGATGATTTAAAATTTTGAATTTTGAAGGTTGATTTTATACTCTAAATAAATTACAGAATGTATCACAATAAATTAAAAACTTTAGAAATATTGCACTTATTTAAAAAATTGAATACAAAATCAAAAACCTACTCACTATTTGTTATTTAAATTAAAGATATTTTTTATAAATTAAAAAGAGTTTTCAAGTGGAAACTATGACAGCATAGCCACCTATAATACAAGGCTGCGGCCTTCGATATTGCAACATTCCAGTGTAGGCCTAGAATCCAATACATGATTGGTAAAAAAGATCAGCTGGTATTTTTAAAAATCTTTTTCACCAATCATGTATTAGGTTCTAGGCCTACACTGCGACGTTGCAACATTGCAGTGTAGGCCTAGAATCTAATACATGATTGGTGAAAAAGATCAGCTGGTATTTTTTAAAATCTTTTTCACCAATCATGTATTAGATTCTAGGCCTACACTGCGACGTTGCAATATCGTAGGCCGCGGCCTTGTATTATAGGTGGCTATGATGATAGTGTTTACTTTCTTTTTCACCAATCATGTATTAGATTCTAGGCCTACACTGCGACGATGCAATATCGTAGGCCGCGGCATTGTATTATAGGTGGCTATGATGACAGTGTTTACTTTCTTTTTCACCAATCATGTATTAGATTCTAGGCCTACACTGCGACGTTGCAACATTGCAGTGTAGGCCTAGAATCTAATACATGATTGGTGAAAAAGATCGGCTGGTATTTTTTAAAATCTTTTTCACCAATCATGTATTAGATTCTAGGCGTACACTGCGACATTGCAGTGGCCACGGCCTTGTATTATAGGTGGCTATGATGACAGTGTTTACTTTTAGTTTCGTTAGCAGTGGCAACGTTTCGGCCTGTGGTTTGATTAAAATATAGAAATTAGTTTCACTTATTTCATAAAAATAAGTGGCATTTCAACTCCTACAGCCGAAAGATATAAATATAGTATAATTGTTACTATTGTATAACTATAGTGTATAACCATAGAGAAACAATAGCGTAAGTAGATATCCCATGGTGTAGGGCGTTTATGTCGCAACTTTTACTGTTATCTCAAGCCGATTACTGTTGATTATTGTCGAGGTTTACTGTTTTGTTGGGGTGAGAGTGTATGAACGGCACAATATGAGAGACTACCAGTGTCACACAGCTTCACGGGAAAGAATTACATGAACTATCAGCTTGAGATAACAGTAAGAGTTGCGACATAAACGCCCTATACCATGAGATATCTACTTATGCTATTGTTTCTCTATGGTATAACTTTGTGTATATATTGTATAACTAAGTATTGTATTTTATAACTTTAAAGTGAAAAAACACTCACATTCTTTGGTGTGACGACGACCGTTTCGTGCTGGTGTTGCACATTCTCAAGCCAAACAGAAACTTCTGTTTCTTGAGTGTCTGTTTGGCTTGAAAATGTGCAACACCAGCACGAAACGGTCGTCGCCACACCAAAGAATGTGTGTGTGTTTTTTCACTTAAAAGTTATGTAAGAAACAATAGCAATAATATTAGTAAAAACAAGATGTATATCCAACAAAGATAGTATAATAATAATTATACTATTACAATTATTGTTGTTGAATCTATTGGCACTGCATTTATTACTTACAATATATGGCTAAGCCTTATATTGTAAAAAACCTCTTTTGCCTTAAATATATTGTAAAAGCCTCTCCTTCTTAGAGAATTGAAGTCAAACATTTGAATTTGAAAAGTTTATTACCTATTTAATAAAAGTCATTATTCATTTATTCATTCATTTATACGTGGATACAATAACAAATCATATAAATATGATTGGGAAGGAACAACAGGCTTGGCCCAAAACTATTCCATTCCCAAATTTTGATTACATGTCCAAAAAATAGGTTATGTTTGTTCTGTAAGAAGTTCATGGTCAACTTTCGTCCAAAAATAAATATGAGATGCAAATTTTAAATTTAGAAAAATTAAAACACCAAATTATACCTAGTTAAATATTACACTTAATTAACACTGCACATTGTATTAATTAAGTTATTTTATGAATTTTGAAGCCAAAATTATTATGGAAGTAATAATAATAAATAAATAATAAATTCATTTATTCTTCCAATTTATACATTACACATTATCAGAAATTATGAACAGTTGATATCTCACAACAACAAACTTGCACATTATAGAAATAAAGATACTAAAATAATACAATTACACGTTGTACAAAGATATCACAATAACTCATTTACATCAAAAGAAGAATAAATAATTTCAAGTACCCCGAGGACTAAAAGTCCTGTTTGGGGCACCATCATATTTTTAATTAAGAAAAAGCAATGAATTATTTTGCCGAGTCGGAACTTGCATAATATGACAGGGTGAGGAATTTTTCCGCGATAAATGCATTTCAATCTTCAACTTGGTGCCAACCTAACAAAGTCAACTCAACTTAATGCCAACCTGACAAAATTATTAATTTAGTTACCAGTTAACAACTGTTTCGAAGAGGTACTCTCTCTAGATTATAGTTCTATATTAACATATGGTATGGCCTTTTTTCAATTATAATTAAGAGAATAAGAAGAATATATATGCTAAAAGACGAACTTTAAACCCTTAAAAACCACCCTTAGAGTTAAAATATTGCCAAAAGATTTCTTAGTGCGCCTCTAAAGGGCCAACTGAACATACCTACCAAATTTGAACGTTTTTGGTCTGGTAGATTTTTAGTTCTGCGAGTGAGTGAGTGAGTGAGTCAATCAGTCAGTCAGTGAGTACCATTTCGCTTTTATATGTATAGATGAGGTCCACGTTATAATGGCAGTGTTTGATTAGCAATGGTAATGCTATCCAATGGTATTAGCAATTTTGTATGTATAATATAACAATATCACTGTATGTATATGTTTTGTCAATAAACTCCTCTGGTTGCAATTCATTGACAATCAGAGAAATTATTATTATTATTATCCTTGTCTATCATTCAACAAATCAGATAGCGCTATCTCTTTCTCGCTTTGCTCTGTTGCCAGATCGTCTTTTAACAATGAAGAATTAATAATGTATTAACAAAATATTTCATCTTAATCATTAACATTAGTTATGAAATTATTAAAAAATAAAATTTATTGCTTAATCAAATATAATTGATTATTTTTAACGAGGATGAACAGTTAATATCTATATTAAAAGCGAAATGGCACTCACTCACTGACTGACTGACTCACTCACTCACTCGCAGAACTAAAAATCTACCGGACCAAAAACGTTCAAATTTGGTACGTATGTTCAGTTGGCCCTTTAGAGGCGCACTAAGAACGGAAAATTTTCTAAAGATACGCCCAAAATCTGCGTTTTTCCAGCGTTTCCTCATCTTTATCGAGAACAAATGAACAGAAAATGTTCAAATTTAGTACAGAAGCTCAGCTAGGGTGTAATCAAAAATTATTGTGTTGAAAGGAATTTGCAATAACGTAAAAGATATGCCCAAAATCTGCGTTTTTCCAGCGTTTTATTCTTTTGCTTTTTCTCAGATTTCTCGAGAACAAATGAACAGAAATCGTTCAAATTTAGTACAGAAGCTAAGCTAGTGTGTAATAATGTGGTGTTAGAAGGAATTTGAAATAACGCCAAAGATACGCCCAAAATCAGTGTTTTTCTCAGCTTTTCTGCGATTTCTTGGTACTTTGACTTCCTGATGGAATGAAGCATGCTCAAATGAAAAATGCAGGCGAGCGAAGCGAGTCCGCTGATCTCATTTTTGGACGATCCAGTCGGGGGTCCAGGGGCGGAGCCCCCTGGCTAGACGGATATGGCGAGGGAAGCGAGCCCGACGGCTAGTACATCAATAAACCTGTATCTGCTACCGTCTATAGAAGGCATTGACAAGACAGAGGATCGGGAACGTTATTCTCCTATCTTTCTCCACTACCATTATAACTTGCACCTTACTATACCAATATTGCTTCTAATTCAACGAGTTTGAGGGAGATTTCTATACAGTAATACTATAGTAGACTTGATACTACTTATCAAGTTGTTATTTGATTATGAAGTGAAATAAATAATATTTTGAATAATTACTGTATTCCTACCTGGTCTGGTTGCACGACGCCAGGCGTGTCATAGAACCATCTGCTATCCCTATAAGCTGGATCGTTAGGATTCAGGCCAAATTTACTCTCTTTTCTCTGAAAATATAATTAAAACAATCAAATATTTATTTATTTATAATTTTTACAAAGTGGCACTGATTGGGAGAGAAAAACTAAGGATACTACTTGTACTATTTCTCTCCCAAATTTAGATAATATTTTAAAAGTCCGAGATAGGGTTATGGTTTCACTTTTCTAAAATTTAGTCCATTTTTAATAAAAAAAAACAAACAACGAAGACTATGAAATGTGAATTCAATAGCAATGAACCGTAGATGATTCAATGTGAAGATAATCGTAAATATAAAGATAATAATAATTTTCTTCAATCTAAAGCAGCGTGCACACAGGGACATTGTAGCAGCTCCTAGCTGCTACGGGAACGTGGGATCGGAAATGATATAGAACACTTGACCTCTGCGCTCAGGTTTTGAAACTTGCAGGTACCTTCCTTTATACGAAGTGAGTCATATAATAATAATAATAATTTATTTGCCAAAAACAAAAAACAAAATTACATTATAAAACTTACTATAATTTAAATTATACAATACAATTCGAATAATTTAAGTTTTTTTCAATAGAACAAAATAAATATTACTTGTTGGCACAGCCGGCAAGGAAAACCTGAGCGCCTGCTGCGAGTTCAAAAGCTGAAAATTATCTATTACATTTGTGGAGACAAATAAAGAATAAAAAATATAATAAGAATTTCGGTTTTAAGACAGAGTACAATTGATGAATTTTCTGTGATTTTACATAATTGTGGTTGTTATACATATATATTTGGTTATTAGAATTTATACTTTAGCTAATGAGAAGTAAATGTGCTGTTTAGTCCAGTGATTTATTTCGTTTAAAAGAGTTTTTGTGATTTTATTACTGATGAATTTGAAAGGAATTTTATTAGAAAGTAGATTATAGTAGTATGTGAACTGGTGTCTACATACAGATAGTTTTATTAGATTGGCATTAAATGCATTTGTAGTTGCTGGACGGGTAAGGAAAGGCGCTCTTCTGGACTCAAGATGTTGAAAATTTTTATCAAGGTACATATGTATGGGAACCCTTCAATAAGATGGAGATTATTGTAGATATAATTCTGTAATTTTCAGGATACGTTATTGCTCGAATACTCTACCTTTTGACGTACAACTGAACTTTAACCCCTCATAAGGGGGTGACTAAGGGATTGTAACTCAAATAATTCAAATGTAAACACCCATTGTGTGGTACATCATTTTAAAGGCCTTTTAAAACAAGAAAGATGGCAGCAATTAAAATGTTCTATGATACTTGCATCCAAAATGGCGGCTGATTGAAGTTTTAGTTTTTACGGAAATGAGGGGTTGTAGCTCAAATAGTTTGAATGTAAATACTCATTGTGTGGTACATCATTTCAAAGGCCTTTTCGAAACAAGAAAGATGACATCAATAAATATGTTCTGTGATAGTTGCATCCAAAATGGCGGCTGATTGAACTTTATCAATCATTTCCTCAAAAACTAAAACTTCAATCAGCCACCATTTTAGATAAAAATATCATAGAACATTTTTATTGATGCCATCTTTCTTGTTTTAAAAAGGTCTTTAGAATGATGTACCACACAATGGGTGTTTACATTTAAAATATTCGAGTTACAAACCCTAAGACACCCCATTATGAGGGGTTCAAGTTCAGGTGTACGTCGTAAGGTAGAGTATTTGATCACTAACTTATCCTGGAAGTTACAGAATTATATCTACAACAGTCTCCAACTTATTGAAGGGTTCCCATACATATGACTCACTCTCTATATTTTAATGACTGTATTATAATATTTCTGTTTATTACTGAAATCATTCTCATTGTAATAAAATTTTACTCTCTTGGCTGTTCCAACAGAGTAGAGAAACATCGGAAATGTTATTGCGTTCTGCTTACCATTTCTAGAAGGTTTTTTGAAAATAATCTGTTTTTAATTTGCTATGTCCGTCTCTGGCATGTGCTTGCCTGGCGGCCCTGATGGATGATCCTCAACCCAAATTAAAACTTTTCTATTCTGTACTTTCTTCTTACTATCTCTCTCTTTCTATCTATCTGTCTCCTTTTTTACTCTCTCTTTCTTTCCCCTTCTCTTCCCTTCTTCCATTTTTTCTCTCTCTCTTTAGTTAGTTTTTCATCTTGTTTCCTCCTCTGAATTAAAATGAATATATATTAAATGATTCGGACTCTTCTTCGCACACAGGCATCATAGCCCATGTGAAGAAAATTTCCTATAATGCTTTCTATAAAATTTTTTGTAATGTTTATTTATAAAAGAGGAATAAATTGATTTGATTTGATTTGTTACTTTGTTTTTGGGACAAATTCAAATTCTTTACTGTTTCAAAAGCTTTACTATTGTGAGATTCAAGTTATAAAGTTAGCACACCTGATTAACTTTGGTTTATTCCACTCACATATATCATAAGACACAGCCAAACGGTAGGAGGGGGGCGGGGAGATTTTCACGGAGCTGAACAGCTTCTCATCCCCAACAAACACTCTGTGATCGGTGCGACCAGATTATCAATTGTTTTCAAGTTATAGACACCGAAACATGGCCGCCTAAATTGAGCATCCCGCTAAGTGATAGTTGTGTCGGGTTATTTGTTTTTTTTTCATGCAACAGGCAATAGCTCAGCATCCAAAATCCAACGAAGAATTATCAAATTTTAAAATTTTACGAGAGAACGTTATGAGTAATGATACTGTGCGTGAGTGGTGTTAAGATATGTTAACGTTATGAGTGTCTTTGAGTGGTGTCAAGATTCAAGATTCGTTTTATTTACCTTCAGGCTACAATTATAGCATTAGGCAAGTCATAATAATATATATATTTTAAAATTCAGTTACAGCTGTTATATAGCTATGGTGAATGAGATATTTTCGAGCTCAAAATTCAAGTGTTTTTATTCTTTATTTTGTGAATTTATAGTTTGTTTCATGTATTTAAAAAACTTTTATTATTAATCCATCCAAATTTAAAATTGTTTGTTTTATTCTAATTTATATTTTAGATTGTGATTTGGTGTAGAAATTTGAATGGACATAACCTATAATATTTGGACAATTTAAAACTAAATTAGGAAATTGAAGAAGTTTTAGGCAATAGCCTGTTTTTCTTTTCCGATTCTTGTATTTTTTTTGCTAACCTTATAAATAAATAAAAGTACACACAATTGGTTAGAAAATTATACATGATAAAACATATTTATATTACATTCAAGTTAGGTATTTAGATATTCCTCAAGTGAGTAAAAGGCATTATTTTTCAGAAAACTGTACATAACTTTCTCAAATTTGTTTGGAGGCAGATTCTTGGTTGTCTGGGGCAGTTTATTATACAATATATACTGTTGGTAGGTATGACTTCTCATAGTTTTAGTAAGTCTTATTTGTGGTGCTACAATGTTTCTACTGTTCCTGGTATTATATGCATGGAAGTCTTCATGAATGGAGAATTTTTCTGAGTTTTCCTTGACGTAAATTAAATTGGAATAAATGAAGAGAAATGGAAGGGTTAGTATACCCAAATTAGGGAAATGTGGCCTGCATGAATCTCTCTGTGTTAGTCCTAGGATAGCTCTAACTGTAAATGGAGGCTATGGTTTATAACTGCGCGAGGTCTAGTGAATAACTACTAGTGAATTCGATTATAATATAAGACGAATACTGACATTGGTGCGACGGTTAGCAGCGAACTGATCGGCGAGGTCTGGCTAGAGGTTTAGTTTAGATTATATATAGTTTGATTATAAATTAGATTAGATTATAAGACGAATACTGACATTGGTGCGACGGTTAGCTGCAAACGGATCGGCGAGATCGGGCTGGAGACGATAGACATCGGTGAAGGACCGGCCGATGCGTCCCTGCAGCGACTGCGGCCGTTTGGCCGGCAAACCCTGCGCGCGCAGCGCGGCCAAACGCGCGTCAGCTGACGCGATCATGCATGTGCTTGCCTGGCGGCCCTGATGGATGATCCTCAACCCAAATTAAAACTTTTCTATTCTGTACTTTCTTCTTACTATCTCTCTCTTTCTATCTATCTGTCTCCTTTTACTCTCTCTTTCTTTCCCCTCTCTTCCCTTCTTCCATTTTTTCTCTCTCTCTTTAGTTAGTTTTTCATCTTGTTTCCTCCTCTGAATTAAATGAATATATATTAAATGATTCGGACTCTTCTTCGCACACAGGCATCATAGCCCATGTGAAGAAAATTTCCTATAATGCTTTCTATAAAATTTTTTTGTAATGTTTATTTATAAGAGGAATAAATTGATTTGATTTGATTTGTTACTTTGTTTTTGGGACAAATTCAAATTCTTTACTGTTTCAAAAGCTTTACTATTGTGAGATTCAAGTTATAAGTTAGCACACCTGATTAACTTTGGTTTATTCCACTCACATATATCATAAGACACAGCCAAACGGTAGGAGGGGGGCGGGGAGATTTTCACGGAGCTGAACAGCTTCTCATCCCCAACAAACACTCTGTGATCGGTGCGACCAGATTATCAATTGTTTTCAAGTTATAGACACCGAAACATGGCCGCCTAAATTGAGCATCCCGCTAAGTGATAGTTGTGTCGGGTTATTTGTTTTTTTTTCATGCAACAGGCAATAGCTCAGCATCCAAAATCCAACGAAGAATTATCAAATTTTAAAATTTTACGAGAGAACGTTATGAGTAATGATACTGTGCGTGAGTGGTGTTAAGATATGTTAACGTTATGAGTGTCTGTGAGTGGTGTCAAGATTCAAGATTCGTTTTATTAACCTTCAGGCTACAATTATAGCATTAGGCAAGTCATAATAATTTATATATATATTTTAAAATTCAGTTACAGCTGTTATATAGCTATGGTGAATGTGATATTTTCGAGCTCAAAATTCAAGTGTTTTTATTCTTTATTTTGTGAATTTATAGTTTGTTTCATGTTTTTAAGAAACTTTTATTATTAATCCATCCAAATTTAAAATTGTTTGTTTTATTCTAATTTATATTTTAGATTGTGATTTGGTGTAGAAATTTGAATGGACATAACCTATAATATTTGGACAATTTAAAACTAAATTAGGAAATTGAAGAAGTTTTAGGCAATAGCCTGTTTTTCTTTTCCGATTCTTGTATTTTTTTGCTAACCTTATAAATAAATAAAAGTACACACAATTGGTTAGAAAATTATACATGATAAAGCATATTCATATTACATTTAAGTTAAGTATTTAGATATTCCTCAAGTGAGTAAAAGGCATTATTTTTCAGAAAACTGTACATAACTTTCTCAAATTTGTTTGGAGGCAGATTCTTGGTTGTCTGGGGCAGTTTATTATACAATATATACTGTTGGTAGGTATGACTTCTCATAGTTTTAGTAAGTCTTATTTGTGGTGCTACAATGTTTCTACTGTTCCTGGTATTATATGCATGGAAGTCTTCATGAATGGAGAATTTTTCTGAGTTTTCCTTGACGTAAATTAAATTGGAATAAATGAAGAGAAATGGAAGGGTTAGTATACCCAAATTAGGGAAATGTGGCCTGCATGAATCTCTCTGTGTTAGTCCTAGGATAGCTCTAACTGTAAATGGAGGCTATGGTTTATAACTGCGCGAGGTCTAGTGAATAACTACTAGTGAATTCGATTATAATATAAGACGAATACTGACATTGGTGCGACGGTTAGCAGCGAACTGATCGGCGAGGTCTGGCTAGAGGTTTAGTTTAGATTATATATAGTTTGATTATAAATTAGATTAGATTATAAGACGAATACTGACATTGGTGCGACGGTTAGCTGCAAACGGATCGGCGAGATCGGGCTGGAGACGATAGACATCGGTGAAGGACCGGCCGATGCGTCCCTGCAGCGACTGCGGCCGTTTGGCCGGCAAACCCTGCGCGCGCAGCGCGGCCAAACGCGCGTCAGCTGACGCGATCATGCGCGCTTGCTTCAGCCGTTCAGCTCGCAACTGCAACCGGTGCGCGCTCGGACGCAGGATGGGGAAACGAAGCAGGTTGAGGGTGGTTCCCGGCCACGGCGACGTGGTCGCACGCTGCATCACGTCCGAGGCACGCACCTTGCAGTAGTCCGACTGGATCAGCGCGTTGAACAGCGTCGACTTGCCCACGTTCGTGCAGCCCACCAGGTACACGTCGCCTACAACACAATATTAACCTTGTACCTAATACAATAAGAAAAAATCTAGTGTGGCGCACTCACACAACTTTCCTTGCCGTTATGAAAATCCTATTATATTGAGCGAGCAATTCCTGTATTTATATATCTGGTTATTTTTATATCTGCTTATTTTTATATCTGGCTATTTTTATATCTGGTTATTTATGTTTTACGGATCTCGAAAACGGCTCTAACGATTTTCACGAAATTTGGAACGTAGTAGTTTATGATATAAAGATTCGATTGCACTAGTTCTCATTCTTTGGAAAACTCGTTGAACGACATTAAAAGGATAATTCATCCTTGGAAAACAGATGATAATTTCGTCGTCTCTCGATAACAGAAGATGCGTGTGCCTGTGTGGGAGAGATACAGAATTATTTCCAGCTGTGTAATCATAATCAATCAGCGAGAAATTTCATCTAGCTAGACAATTTAATCGATTTGATCAACATAATCTGATTTGTTGACATGACATAATAATCATCCTAAACTAGAGTATATCATAATTTTCAAAGTTGATCATTATTTGACAATTTCAAGTGATTAGTGAGTGTTATTTTGTTATTCAATTTAGTTTGTATATAAACTACATTATAATTTGTTTGTTTTCAAATGTTAGAACAGAAAATTGAACCTGAATTCAAGTTTATGGAACATAACCTACTTTCTGGACTATTCATAGTGTATAAATAAAAATTCGGGAAAGGAACAGTTTTGGGTTGTGCCTGTTAGTACTTCCCCAATCATTTTAAAGAATTTATTGTGTTCGGTTTATCAGAAGTCAATAAATAAATAACGAGCGAAGCTCGGTGCCCCGATATTTTCTATTATATTCGTAAGTACATTTTTATAATATCATTTGTAAAATTCTCATTAACGTTCAAATTAAGTATCTATGAATTGTATGGACTATAATAGAAACATACATGATACACAGTGATCAGAAAATAAGCCACAAAGACTCAACTACCACACTCAAGTTTTCGGAAATATAATTCAAAATGGATCAGCTGACAAGATCAATTCTGCTACCTCTTCCAGAATTAGCAGTTGCCTCTCTCATTTGCATTTGAATAATCACAATTTCTGGTATTTGGAGCTTATTTTCAATATTAGGTGAAAATGTTACTGGACATTAATTGTAGAGATTTCCATGCTCAATCTTTTCCACTTGAAATTTTTCGTTCAAATCGTACCTAAACACTGATTATTGGGAATCTAAAATCAAACTGTTAAACCTCAATTTACGACCTTCCAGAAATAGGTTTGAAAATATAAGAATGGATCTTAATGTTTGTCGGAGACAATACTTTTACCCAGCTAATAAATTAATCAATAAAATTCCAGATTACCTTACGGAACATATTAATCGAAATTGTGTTACATTGCTTACAAGAAGAACTATTAATAGAAAATTGCCAGTAAAATCGAGGATATACTACATTTTGAGGGACTCTTATCTTTGTTTCAATATTATGTTTGCCATCTCTCTTTCTTTTTTCATTCTTTCTCTTCTCTTTCTTTCACCCTTATTCCACTTACTAGCAGGTACCCGTGCTTCGCAAGGGTCTATTTTAAAACTTGTCGTAATGAAATCCAGAAGAATTGAAAAAAGGCCTGTAAGAATCCTCGGTTGATTAAGAATTTATAAGCAGCATTTCAGGTAAATCAGTCCAGTAGTTCAGACGTGATGATGCGTCAAACATAATTCCCCTATCCTCTACTCGTGTGTATACGTGTTTAAGCCAGTCCTTTCCACTATTATAGAATAGAAGATGATAGATAGATGGATATATCATCCATTTATCTATTATCTTCTATACTATAACAAAGGAAATGAATGAGAATAAATTTTGAAAGGTTTGAGATATCGATGTGCGGTTTTCACCATATCTTTTCTCTGGAAATCCTGTATAGGAATCATGTATCATATGACCACCTTTCAATTAAAACATAATTGAATGCGTCAAACATAATTTTCCTATACTACTTTACACCTGTATACGTGTATAATCCAGTTCTTTAATATAATAAAAAATTTTAATTCCGACCATATGATTTGGTGATTTTTTTATGAAATCGTATGTACTATTAATGAAGTTTGAACATTAATTCTGAAAAATCTAGAAGGAAAAATGAAATTTGGGCTTCCAGGTGCACGAGATTGATATTTTTAGAATCTATGTTCAAAGTTAGGAGATCTAAATCATTCCCGTTTTTCCGGTATGCAATCCACAAGTTGACATGTTTTGATGCGAACAAACGAACAAACGAACACACGAACAAACACAACCCTACTCTCTCTTATTATATAGATTCATCATCTTCTTTTATTATTATATTATATAATTTCTTATTTCTTCTTTTGTAATTTCTTAATGACTAATCCTATACTATTAAACGAGCAATTTCTGTTTATATGTTTAGATGTTATATGTTTGTATTTCACCGGATCTCGAAAACGGCTCTAACGATTCTCATGAAATTCAGAACATAGTAGTTTTAAATTATAGAGATTCGATTGCACTAGGTCTCATCCCTGAGAAAACTCGCTGGAGGACATTAAAAGGATAATTATTATTCATCCTTGGAAAAACAGCTGATAATAATTATTTCGTCGTCTGTTGGTGATGGAAGTGAATGAGCGAGTTCATGTGCGTGGGACTGTGTCAAAATTATAACTCAGCTGTTGAACTTTTGTAATCATTCAATCAGGTACTTAGTGCCGGTTGCAGAGAAACCGGGTTATTTTCAATCCTGATTAATTCCAGTAGATTCATCTTTTTGAAATGGTCTTCTCTGATTTGGTTCACGTGGAGTAAATCAGGATTGAAATTTTACCGGCTTTTGAGCAACTGAGTCTTTGTGAGGGAAATTTTTGCATTCCTCTGGGAATTGATCTCAGTTTACTGTGATTAGCTAGAACATTTCTGTATGAATGTTATTATAATTTCTTCTTTCGTAAAATTTTTTTTATGCTTTTGAACTCCAGAGCGAAGCTCGGTCCCCAATACTATTGAATTGTATTAGCAACTCTCACCTGCGTATAGGATTTTCCTTGCAGGTGATTGGTTTCTTATATTTTTGTTAAAAGTTTTTTTTGTACATTTATTGTTTTGAAGAGCCAATAAAGAAACTTTGCATAGATGGGGCAAAGCTCCTGAATTTTTTATTTCATCACGGACGTGATGATGCGTCCGTCATTCGTGAATTTCCTATCCCGTACTTTCGTGAGCCAGTTCTTTCCTTTATTATAAATATCGGGGACCGAGCTTCGCTCTGGAGTACAAAAGCATGAACAATTTATTACGAAAGAAGAATTTATAATAACATTCATACCGAAATGTTCTATCAAATCACAGTAAATTGAGATTAATTCCAAGAGGAATGCAAAAATTCTCTCACAAAGGCCCGGTTGCACAAAAGCCGGTTAAATTTCAATCCTGTTTAACTTCACGTGAACCAAATCAGAGAAGACCATTTCAAAAAGATGAATCTACTGGAATCAATCAGGACTGAAAACAACCGGCACTAAGTACCTGATTGAATGATTATAAAAGTTCAACAGCTGAGTCATAATTTTGACACAGTCCCACACACATGAACTCACTTCCATCACCAACAGACGACGAAATAATTATTATCAGCTGTTTTTCCAAGGATGAATAATAGTTATCCTTTTAATGTCCTTCAGCGAATTTTCCCACGGATAAGACCTAGTACAATCAAATATTTATACTAGTAGTTCTGTGAACAGTAGACCTCACGCAGTATTCTCATCCACAAGTACCTGATTGAAACTATAGACCTTATGGAAATACAGCAATAGACTGGCTTCTCCACACATCTGTGTAATCACTTGTCAGCTGATTTATGATGAATAATTCTATAGTCTGATTTGTACTCTAATATTGGCGTATGAAAGAGGCTCCATTTTCCTTTTATATTATCCTTGAAATGAAAAATCTCCAAGAACCTTGTATATACGCCGACGCGCCATTAAAAAAGGAAATTTTGTATTATTTTAATATTATAGTTTATTTATATAATTAATTATGAATGAGAATTTTCATTATATTATAATTTATAGTACTTTGACATTATTATGATTTGAGTTAAGGAGGCAGTTGTGGGTTTCGACCTCTTGTCTCCAAAGAGATATTGTAAAATAAATAAATAAAACATACCTGTCAAATTTCATGAAAATCTATTACCGCGTTCCGCCGTAAATGCGCAACATATAAACATTTAAACATTCAAACATTTAAGAGAAATGCCAAACCGTCGACTTGAATCTTAGACCTCACTTCACTCGGTCAATTATAAACCTTCTATGTTCTGAATTTCGTGAGAATCGTTAGAGCCGTTTTCGAGATCCGGTCAAATACAAACATATAAACATCTAAATATCTAATCATACAAACATATAAACAGAAGTTGCTCGTAATAGTATAGGATAGAGAGTATGGTAGTTGGGATAGCTGACCTTGATACTCCCATTGTAAGTGTAGTTCAGTGATGAGTTCCTCAACGCCAAAGCCAGTCTTGGCCGATATCAGCGTCATGTGCTTGACATTGGCGTCCGGTGGCAGAGCAGCTTTCAGCGACTGACTGGCCCGGCGTACCCACTTCTCATAGTCACCCACCAACAGATCCACCTTGTTGCCCACAACGAACAGGGGTTGTTTCGGCCCTGAATCAAGCACAAAACATAATTAACTAACAAACAAACAATCAACAACACAACGAACAGAGGCTGTTTTGGCTCTGAATCGAACATGAAACAGAGTCAACAAATAAATAATCAATAACATAAGAAACAGAGACTGTTTCGGTACTGAATCAAACATGAAACAGAGGGGAGTTTGATAGTATAGTATATCATACTATCCAATATGATATGCTTGGCAAAATATTATTCTTCAAGACTGATGTACATACAGACTGTATGTATGTATGTATATGTACATCAATAAATAAATAAAAGACAAGGTATTTTTAACAATTGTTTCTTGTATTTACTATTTAGGCTTACCTCTTCTATGTAATATTTTACTTAAATATAATTTTGTCTGGTATTTTCTACTTTAAACCTTCATGTTATAGGTTCAATGAGTTTCCTAAACTGCAATTTCTGACGTTGTCTATTTATTTATTTTTCCTTGAAAAGTGGCCATTCCTGCACTGATTACAGAATGCAAAGAATCACTTTTCCGCTCTAGTGCGGGAAACATTTTTTCTGCACTCCAGATTTGCAACATGGCAACGCAAAATAGTTAGTAGGTTATATGGAGCACCAGTGCAGGAAAATCAAAATTAAGTTGGTAACAGTGACTGTGGTATAGTGAGGTGCACGTTATAATAATATTAAGGCAACGATGAGAGCGACAGCCACCACATGAGTGCCGCCTTCATTCATTTACTACATTATTATTCAATTTAAAATAAATTAAGGTTTTTATTAATAATAAAATTACACAGAAAAACATTTGATGGATTTCAGGGAATTTTACCCTTGATTACCCACTTTTTATATTCAATGGTAACTGTAGGAAAAATTTAATGTGAAATACGTGCGCAAAGTTCCTCTGCTGCACTCAAGAAACCATTCCGCCCTCGCCTACGGCTCGGGCGTAAACGTTTCTTTCGGTGCAGGAAACTGTCACTTTGCGCACTAGTTGGACAAATAACTATAAACATTCAGGATTAATAATTATTATTAAACGAAAATCCAAATTAAATGCTGTAATTCACCCCGAAGACTTCTGCTACTGCAAATATTGACAACAGGGTAAACAACTAGATGGAAATTCGATGAGCACCACTTTTCAAAAATTATTTGTTAGCATTTGAGTAATTGAAATATCTCAGTAATTCCCATCTGTATTCATAATTACACAACTTACAGACAAGTACCACAGGCTTATAAGCCCAAAACGGTTCCAATTCTAATTTATACAACAGTCCAAATGTAGCTAGGTTATGTGTCACAACATTCTTCAGTTACACACTCAATTTACAATTCAAAACACACAATAGTTATTTGTGCAACTAGTGCGCAAAGTGACAGTTTGCTGCACCGAAAGAAACGTTTACGCACGAGCCGTAGGCGAGGGCGGAATGGTTTCTTGAGTGCAGCAGAGGAACTTTGCGCACGTATTTCACATTAAATTTTTCCTACAGTTACCATTGAATATGAGAAGTGGTTGATTATGGGTAAAATTATGGCTGAAATCCATCAAATGTTTGTCTGTATAATTTTGTTATTAATAACAACTTTAATTTATTTTAAAACTTGATAATCCAATTGAAAATTGATAATAGATAATTTATTCAAATTGAAAATTAAATTAATCCAATTAATTTGAAAATTTTAATAATTTTGAGTAAATCTTAATTTCTGAATAATTTTCAACCAATCAATTTATGAATGAAAAAAAAATTATTTAAAATAATGAACAATTAATAATATTCAAAATGTATAATTTAATGAGTTCTCATTTTTATTTATTTGAAAATCAGAAAAAATATGGATAGAACAAATTCGGATTCAAAATACACGCCAACAATGTCATCAGCTGATTGGGATGGCTGCAAGATAATACGCAAAGTATTAAAGGGCACGCCACACCAAGCTCGCTACCGCGGCGGTAGCGAAGTTTTAAAAATCGCTAGCCATGTATTCAGGTTGATCGCGCCACACCGAGTTCGCTACCGCGGCGGTAGTACGGCGCACTACCACCTACGACCGCCTGCTAGGCGATTCAACAAAAGTTCGCTGAGAGGTAGTACGGCGGACAAAGCGAGCTCAGTGTGGCGCGCTCAACCTGAATACATGGCAGGCGATTCGAAGAGGTAGCGCATGCGCACAAAGTGATGACTCATTCGGCGTTCCTCCTTGCAACACAACGCAACTAGTACGTCTCACTCCCACACTGTAGTTGGACTCCCTCCCCCCACTACTAGACTCACTACTCGGAGACTACCGCTAGCGGACGTTTTTCGGTGTGGCGTGCTCAGCCGAGAAAACTACCACCAGCGGTACTACCTCGGCGGTACTGGCGAGTTTGGTGTGGCGAGTCCTTAAGGGTAAACAAAATTGATACTTTGCGCACTAGAGTGGAAAAGTGATTCTTTGCGTTCTGTAATCAGTGCAGGAATGGTCACTTTTCAAGGTAACTGTATAAAAAATCATTTTTAAACAGTCTATGACTGTTGGAATGTTGAAAGACAATAAGATTATATTTATTTATTAATATTTAACTATTTATTTATTCATTTGAGTGCTTACCTATGTCAGTCTATGACTGTTGTAATGTTGAATGACAATAAATTTATTTATATTTATCTATTTATTTATTCATTTGAGTGCTTACCTATGACGTCGAGTATACCAGGCCATATGCTGCAGGGGAAGTCTGTCATATCAACCATTAATATGACAAGTGCCTTCTGATTCTTTATGCGAGACAACAGGCGTGGATATTCCTCCGGATTGACCGACACAGTCAACGCCATTTTGTAATTCTCCATAAAATGGCAGCGCTGGCACTTGATGGCAAGCAGGTCTGTCGGTTCGCAGTTTATGAAGATCTCGCTGGGAATATAGCCGGGAATACCAGGATCCTGAAAATTAAAAAAAAATCCTGTGAGCATCTTAAAATATGTATACAGTAAATCTAATTTAATGAGCATTAAAAATATTCATAGTTGTGAGCATTTTTACAAATACAAATATAGTAAGGTCCACGTTACAATGGCAGTAAAGAAAGATAGGAAAACAACGTTGCCGATCCTCAGTATTGCAATGCCTTCTATAGTTTTCCAAAATTTATTAACCTCAAAAATCATCAACAAACCAAGCACCTCACGGAAATCAACATAGCAGATTTTCAGGTTATAAATATTTGATACCGTAGCAATTTTCTAAGTCTTTCTTAGTTTTAGAGAAAAAAACTCAACTCAACGATAGACGGTAGCTGATACAGGTTTATTGATGTAATATTAACTGTTCATTCTCGTTTAAACTAATAAATTACATTTTATTAAGCAATAAATTATATATTCCAATGATTTCATAATCGATATTCATAATTAAGATGAATTTTTTTGTTATTCAATTATTATTAATATTCTAGATTGTTAAAAGACGATCTGGCAACAAAACAAAGCAAGAAAGAGATAGCGCTATACGCTTTGTTGATTGATAGACAAGGATAGCAATACCATTGCTAATCAAACACTGCCAGTATAACATGGACCTCACTTCAGGAGCAAATATTACAAACCAATTACAGTCATACATAAACCTGCGTACACATATTCGCGCTTCCAACCCGCACCGAGCACGCTCCACCCTCGTACCGCCCTCGTACAACCATCGAACCACAGTCGCTCTGCCCACGCACCCATCATGAACGTTACGGAAGATGTTAGATTTTCTCGCGTTCCCCGGTCGAACCACTCTTGCTCGCCGGTCGATCATCGATCGCTCTGCTGGAGTGACGTTCGGTTGCGGAGCAGAGCGAAAGTCTGTACGCACCTTTAGACTACATATTTGCATAGAGAGAAGATAGTACAAAGGTAGGCGCACACAGATCGTCATCGGACGGACGGCACGCATCGGAAGATTAGATTCGATGCATTGTTTTCAATTGGAGTGCGCATACCTATCCGCATCGTATAGGTATGCGCACTCCAATTGAAAACAATGTATAAAATCTAATCTTCCGATGACAATCTGTGTGCGACTACCTTAAGAAGGTATCCCATGGAAAAGCTCGTTTATGTTACAAATTTTAAGCCGATTTTTTTGTTAAGCCGGTTATTGTCAACTACTGTCTATTATTTCTGTTTTGGCCGGGAGAGAGTGTAAGAACGGTACAGTAAAGCCTGGTCCTCACGAGTATTTATTTAATTATTCAATCATTATTTATTTATTTATTTATTTATTATTCATTTATTTATTTATTATTTATTTATTTATTTATACATGGATACAATAACAAATCATATAAATAGGGATCATATAAGAAGGAACAACAGGCTTGGCCCAAAACTATTCCATTCCCAAATTTTGATTACATGTCCAAAAAATAGGTTATGTTTCTTCTGTAAGAAGTTCAAGCTCAACTTTCGTCCAAAAATAAATATGAGATGCAAATTTTAAATTCAGAATTACACAACTTACAGAAAAGTACCACAGGCTTATAAGCCCAAAACGGTTCCAATTCTAATTTAAACAACAGTCCAAATGTAGCTAGGTTATGTCACTCAACATTCTTCAATCACACGAGTAGAGTTAGTGGTCGAGTAACTGGCATACTAACTCTACCGAGCTAACTCTACTCTACTTACTTGGACGAGTAACTGTTTTCACTACAATTGAGAATAGTAGGTAAAGTGTGTTGTCTAGTGAACAGAACTAACTTTAAAATATCAATACTTTTTGAATAAATTAACACTCTATCACTTATCAACACTTTAATAAATTAATACTTTTTGATAAATAACAATACTTCTTAAACTTGAAAGCCAACGGCACGACTCTACTCTACTAGCTAGAGACTGTTTTCATTAGCATAGCGGTATTTTATAACTATCAGTGGTAGAGTAGAGTGAGAAGCGGTGGTGGGGGAAGGCAAGTAGTAGAGTACTATCCCACTCTACTAAAAACTAGTACTCTATCATGAACGTTTTTATTGGGAGAGTTCACAAGATAGTTAGTTCTTGCCCAGGAAACTCTACCACAAACTCTACTAATGAAAACCAGGCTTCACACCAGCGACTACCAGCGTCACAAAGCTTTAGGGAAAATTACTATTTATTTATTAATTTATTTATTATTCGTGGATACATTATTAAAAACTATATAAGTATGATCAGGTCTATAGGTCTAACTATATAACTATAAAAATAACTATTAGGTCTATCAGCTTGAGCTGACAGTGGAACTTATTGGACCATAAACGCCCTATACCATGGGATATCTAGGTATGCCATCTTTTCTCTGTGATATTAAACATAAGATTACATACGAGTTCAACACAATATAACATGGATAAATAAAATAACATTTCACTCACTCATTTTTCAAACTATTCGGTAGGGCAGGAAGCTACTCTCCGATTGGCTGATTATCAGCTGATTCCGAACGCCAACCTAATTGGCCAATTCCTACCCTGCCGACTAGTCTGAGAAACTCCTCGTGCGGCTTGGCCCTTGGAATTTTCTACCACTTGGATTCCCACATGTCAGTATCAGTATCAGTAAACGTGACAGGCACAGTAAAAATTAATTCCCATGAGTTATAATGGGAACATTCATACTCGCTTCGCCATGCTAATCCATGAGTGTCTATATCTATATATATAAAAGCGAAATGGCACTCACTGACTGACTGACTCACTCACTCACTCACTCACTCACTCGCAGAACTAAAAATCTATAGGACCAAAAACGTTCAAATTTGGTAGGTATGTTCAATTGGCCCTTTAGAGGCGCACTAAGAGATCTTTTGGCAATATTTTAACTCTAAGGGTGGTTTTTAAGGGTTTAAAGTTCGTCTTTTAGCATGTATATTCTTCTTATTCTCTTAATTATAATATTGAAAAATGTCCATACCATAATTATGTTGATATAGAACTATAATCTAGAGAGAGTACCTCTTCGAGACAGTTGTTAACTGGTAACTAAATTAATAATTTTGTCAGGTTGGCATTAAGTTGAGTTGACTTTGTTAGGTTGGCACCAAGTTGAAGATTGAAATGCATTTATCGCGGAAAAATTGATTGGGCACTGCTACTTCAATCTGAGCTATTCCTGGGAATATTATATTACTAGCCGTCAGGCTCGCTCCACTCGCCATATCCGTTTAGCCAGACGTTTAATCTGGACCCCCGACTGGATCGTCCCAACATATGATAAAAATGCTCAGATGAAAAATTCTGGACTTTGAATGCTGATCTCATTCTTGGACGATCCAGTCGGGGGTCCAGGAGGCGGAGCCCCCTGGCTAGACGGATATGGCGAGCGAAGCGATCCTGACGGCTAGTAATATAATATAGTAAGTGGTCACATTATAATGGCAGTGGAGGAAGATGGGAGTACAGCGTTGCCGATTCTCTGCCTTGCCACTGCCTTCTACAGAATATAGCTGATACCGTTATATCTGATGTAATATTGGGTCTATTGAATAAAAACTAGAATCTAGTGGCTAGCAGCCAGCTATTAGTTTCAGATAATACAAAAATTCAGTTGAATAATGATGTGGTAGGTTATTATAAATTCTGTATTATAATGTTCCACATAATAATGGCATTGGAGAAAGATAGAGAAGAAGATCAGCTTTACTGATTCTCTGACTTGCTAATGCCTTCTAACTTTGGAGTTCAAGTGCAATTTTCTAGTGAGAAAACATGAAGAACCGAATACATAACCTATTAACTTCAGTATTGATAGGAAATGACATTATTCGTTAATACGGCGAGGCATCCAAAAGGATCTCTCTGCCGATAAAATCCATAAGAATAAATAAATAATGCCTTCTATAAAGGATAACTAGTATATCTGCTGTAATATTAACTACTATTCATTCTTTTTTGAATTATAAATTATATTTTACTCGGCAAGAAAATATTTTTTCCAAAGATTAAATAAAAAAAAAATTTATAATCGAGATTGAATATTTTGTTAATCGTATTTCTAGATTGTTGAAAAACGATCTGGCAACTTTGAGGAGCTAGAAAAGGATAGCGCTATCTGCTTTGTCGAATGATAGGCAAGGATAGCTACACCAATGTTAATCAAATACTGCAATCATAGAAAGGAACTCACTATAGTTTGATCTATCAGATCATTTGATATCAAATCAAATTTCAATAA
The DNA here is from genome assembly GCF_014356525.2 of Nilaparvata lugens. Taxonomy (NCBI): domain Eukaryota; kingdom Metazoa; phylum Arthropoda; class Insecta; order Hemiptera; family Delphacidae; genus Nilaparvata; species Nilaparvata lugens. The sequence continues at coordinate 68,914,275 of NC_052508.1, read as the reverse complement.
AGCAATATTCAAAACTTAGTTTTAATCAGCACTTTTGTAAATTGAGGAAAATCAGCTTTTCATGAGCATGTTTTAGATTTAGATTTATGAATAAAGTTTGTACATAGATACTTTTGACTGATTGCGTTTTTTTTAAATATATTTCTTGTGACTATTACATAATTAAGCTACAATATTTTATGAATGTGATTGTAATATGTGTTTTGAACCTTCCCTGGGTTGCTTTCTTTAACTTATCCTCAGTCTGATTATCAGATGTTTAGGATGCAATTATAAATTGAAATTGAATTAAAGTGAGTAATTATTTGACAATGTTAATAATTAATTAATTTTAATCAATGTTAAAAGTTACTTGACAATGTAGTAGCGCGCCGCAACCCCCACAAGGCGTTTTGCTCATTGGAATCGCAAGGCTGGGAGTGCCGTACTTCGAGAAGTCCAACTCGACCTCTTCATCGTCTTCGAAGTTCTCATAATCTTGCATCCATTTTCCAGATCTTGCCCGCATATCTGTGAAAAAACACCAAATTCAAATTTATTCTCCAGAAAAGATGAGACAAGATTACAAAGAAAAAACAAAATTAGCTAGAACATTTTTGGAAGTCTCCTAATAGTCATCCATCTGTGTGCAGTTTGAGGTGGGGAGGGTAAGCATATCGGTGACGAGACCTGGTCTACTGAAAAACCGTATTATTCACATTTTTAAGAGAGTAAAACAATAGATGAATAAGATCGAGGCCCGGTTGCACAACAGCTGATTTAATGACACTAAGGTAAAACAGTCCACTAGACACTATAGTTCAGTTCTCTGCATTTTAGAATAGGCTCTTTCTTGAGGTTCTTTCATGGAGCTGGGAGAGTTGCCCACTGTCGTACCCTCTTTGTATGAGTAAAGATCCTCAAGGTCTTTTTCCTCTTTTCAGAACACATGAAAAGGTGGAGGAGCTTGCAACCAAGCAGACATCCCATATATGTGGCCAGAGAGAGACTTAAGGCGAGACAATATTAGGCGTTTTTTCAGGCATTTTTAGAGTCGGCAGAGCAGAAAACTCTTTAATTGGCTGATTGAATTGACGCCTAGAAAACCATCTAATATGGTTTATATCTAATAATAATGTATTAATAAATAATGGTTTATTAATATCTAATATCACGCCCTAAGACTAGAAAAACTTTTAAAGTACGTTACCAACGCTTAATGCTCCTATCCAGAAGCTATTATGCATTGTTCAAAAAAATTCAAACACTACTAGTCTCAATTTACATTAAATAGAAAGAAAATGAAAATGTATTGTTTACTTACTATCCAAATTGAGTTCATATGCATCTTTTCTTTGAATTTCCTCATCCACAAAGATGTCATTAGTAGCATCCAATTCTTCTTCTTTTGTAATGGCTTTTTGAACTTTGACAACCTCATATGGCAGCACTACTTTATCAACAGATTCAACACTCAAATCGTTTTCCTTCACTGAATCTTCTGCGCCTAGTAAATGTAAGTCCTTTTTTTCCATTAAGTACTTCAATGAAGCGGGTACAATTCTCCTGTTTCTCATTATTCGATATCTTATCTTCCTATCAGTTTCTTCTTTCATTTTGGTGACTTGAAACCCTTCATATTTATAGAACGAATGGAATATAACTCTATCCCTAAACTCATTCTTCATCTTATAGAAGTCTTCTTTATTTTTTATGTTTGGATTAGTTTCAATTTCATATTGAACAGAATGATTTCGGCGCACATTGAGAGAGTTATTTAATGGTATTCGTCTTAAATAAACTGATTCAAAATATCTATGGTTTCTATAAAAATAGCACGAAAGATAAGAAGTCTTAGATGAAAACATGTTGACAAACGGAAACACAGCATAAATTATTCACACTTGACAATAAATAACATGCTTTAAATATAAGGATTCAGTTTAGAATAAATTTGAATCGTAAATATAATATAATTCAATTTTACTATAATTCACAAGTTGCTGGAGCACATTTTTCAATAAGTTTGGTTATGTTTTCAAAATTGAAACAAAGCAATATTAAGAATATCGACACTCGATAGTCGATACTTTAGCACGATGTCCGATATATTTGACGTCGAACATCGAAGTCAGCTTACCGATATTCTTACGCGATCGATGTTCAATCACATTCAATCGCGAAATCGATTTGTCATTTGAATTTGCGGCATTCCGGCTTCGTCACAGAAAGGTATCTAACAATACTAAAAACCAAAATTTCGCCCTCTCTCTTACCAGTTGACATCCTTAAGTAAGTAGGTATCAATTATCTTTAAAATCATGATTATTTTGTTACAAAAAAAGCCAACAAATGTGGGCCTTAAATTTATTAGAGAGATCCCAACTAATTTTCACTTTCCTTGCCCTATTACCATAGGTAAGGAAAGAATTGCTTTCCAAAAAAAATTAAGGTACCAAAATTTCTATACGTTTCAAGGTCCCCAGAGTTCAAAAAAGTGGTTTTTGGGTATTGGTCTGTATGTGTGTGTATGTGTATGAGTGCATGTGCGTCTGTCTACACGATATCTCATCTCCCAATTAACGGAATGACTTGAAATTTGGAACGTAAGGCCCTTACAATATAAGGACCCGACACGAAAAATTTCGATCAAATGCGATTCAAGATCGCGGCTAAAATAGAGAAAATGTTCTCAAAAACAGGTTTTTTCGCGATTTTCTCGAAAACGGCTCTAACGATTTTGATTAAAGTTATACCTGCAATAGTCATCTATAAGCTCTATCAACTGCCACAAGTCCCATATCTGTAAAAATTTCAGGAGCTCCGCCCCATCTATGCAAAGTTTGATCTTAGATTCTCAATCATCAGCCTTCATATAAAATTTAAACAAAAAATTTCAAGTGGAAAAGATTGAGCATGAGAATCTCTACAACTAATGTTCAGTAACATTTTCACCTAAAATTGAAAATAAGCTCGAAATTCGAGAAAATGTGATTATCCAATTGCAAGCTGCTGGCAACTGTTGATTCTATTAAATGATTCACTATGAAGAGATAGCACACCTCGTGTGTTTTCTGCGTTATTGCCCTGTCACCAGCTGGCTCAAATCTTTGAATGCGCGGGTCAAAATCTTTGACTTGAGATGCGCGGGAACACTAGCGTCAGGTGATCAATTTTCATAGCGGCAAGGAAAAGTTGTGTGAGTGCGCCACACCAGATGTTTTAAATTATGATTATGTCATGTTTTTGAAAAGGAGTTGAAGAGCTTATTGATGGTTGGAGTGTTCTATACCACGGCAGAGTTTGTGTGTAGAGAGGGTTCCTTTCCGATTTTCTACTTATTTTTTGTGTTACCGTATGGGTTATAAATTATGACAATAATTCCTATACTCTGATAAGAGTCTCTAGGAAGCTAAAACAAACAAACATAAGAAGGAAATGAGGAGATAAGGATATTAAGATAAATAACACACAATACATTTTTTCACTCTTCATCGACTAGTTTTTTTCGTTTATGTTTAAGCTGGTATTTGAGCACATGGAATGTGAGAATCTTGGTAACTAGAAGAATGGCCGCCAAAATCAAAAAGTTGGCATAGTACTTTTCTTGCTGCAGTTGAAGGTGCTTGAGAAACTTTTGTGGAAACACAAAGTGACAATAGTCTTTGGAGCAGGGCATGCGCGGTCGATCGTAGCCGTAGATCGACAGAACCACACACTGGAAACCGTATTTGAGAAAGTTGATGTGGAAAAGCCAGTGCGAGAACCACGGCGCATCTTGTAGGCGCAGGAAGTAGCCAGAAAATATCACCCAAGGCATGATAAACAATGATCCGAACACTACTGCATGCTGAAAACATCAAACAAAATCTATTATGGTAAGGCCCACGTTTTTAATTAAAATTGGTTTCGCTATTATTGTCTATCATTCGACAAAGCCAGTGCGAGAACCACGGCGCATCTTGTAGGCGCAGGAAGTAGCCAGAAAATATCACCCAAGGCATGATAAACAATGATCCGAACACTACTGCATGCTGAAAACATCAAACAAAATCTATTATGGTAAGGTCCACGTTTTTATTGCAATATTTCATTAGAATTGGTTTTGCTATCATTCGACATTCATTAAAATTGGTTTCGCTATCCTTGTCTATCATTCGACAAATCAGTTAGCGCTAACCTTTTCTAGCTCCGCGATATAAATAGATCGTTTTTCAACAATCTAAAAATATAATTGATTTACAAAATATTTTATCTCAATCATGAAAGTTTATTATTCAATCATTGACAAAAATATATTTTCTTGGCGAATTTAATATAATTGAATATTTTAAACAAGAATGAACAGTTGATATTACATCAGATATACTGGTAAAGGCAGTAACATGGCAGAGAATCGGCAACGCTGTTCCCATATCTTTCTTCACTGCCATTATAACGTGAACGACACTATATCTGTTATTCGTATATCATTTTGCATTCACACTCGAAAATTATTCTAAAGAGCTCAAAACAGTTTGTATAAAATTTGGTTTTGAATTTTTATTATACATGCAAATTAGCCCTAAATAGTAAAGTGAACATCAAGGTTTTAACAGTAGTTAATATTATTTCACTTGTATATGCTCTAATTAATTAGCTACTCCCGAGATTTTAGCTACACTCAAAATCATTCCTTGCAGTTGCTACAATGTACGTTTTTTTATCAATTTTTAATATTTAGAGAATAATGTCAATAAAGTTTTTTATTTGATTTGAGACTTTATTTAGTTGGATTCGTGGATATGAATAAGACAAACCAATAAAAAAAAATCAATAATCAATAATAGAAACATGAAACTAGCTGAATAAAATGAGAATACAGATGGAAATTCCCGGGCTGACAAATAGTTTTTGAATAGTGGAGCTCATCGAATTTCCATGTAGCTGTTTACCCTGTTGTCAATATTTACAGTACCAGAAGTCTACGGGGTGATTTACAGCATTCAATTTGGATTTTCGTTTAATAATAATTATTAAAATGAGAATAGCCATAGCCACCTCTACGATATTGCAACGTCGCAGTGTAGGCCTAGAATCTAATATATGATTTGGGGAAAAGATCAGCTGGTTTTTTTAAATCTTTTTCACCAATCATGTATTAAATTCTAGGCCTACACTGCGACGTTGCAATATCGTAGGCCAGTGCCTTTTATTAGAGGTGGCTATGGAATAGCTGATGAACAAAGATTTCAGAAGGCTAAGATAATTATAAAAATATTATATTAATTAGAAAATAGGTCTATATTATAATACAATGAATTATATTTAAAGTATTATCCCCTTTCGAGGATATTGAGATAAGCATATATCTATTTTACAAATTTTTACTTCAAAAAAAAAAAAAAAATGGCATGAATTACCTTCAGTCTTAAGATTGTGCAAACCAATAGACCCAACGTTTGAGAAATGAGAGCCACTATGCCACATGCTGAGGCAAACAGTAAAAACCTCAACGGGTCCAGAGGTTGTCCTGATAACAAGTAAATGATGAGGCAGAATGTTGTGGAACATAATATCTGAAATCAGAATCACAAAAATACAGTTATAATTTTTCTACAGTATACTCCCATGTAGGGAAGAGACTAATTGAGGCTCAAATCTCTATAGTAAGGTTCACGTTATAATGACAGTGGAGAAAGATAGAAGAACAACGTTGCCGATCCTCTTTCTTGTCAATGCCTTCTATAGATGGTAGCTAATACAGGTTTATTGATGTAATATTAACTGTTCATTTTCATTTGAAATGATAAATCATATTTTATTAAGCAAGAAATTATATTTTTCAATAATTTTATAGTGATTTGATTGTATGGTATGAGATGTTGTGATATTTTTCCATAATTGAAAGAATAAGACTTTGATATTGTCAATATCACTTTTATTTATTCGAAAATTAATTTATAATTCAGAACCAGGTTTCATGGTAAAACCTACCACAGTATACTCCGCTGAAGATGAAGATGAAGATGAAGATGTGGTAGGTTTTACCATGAAACCTGGTTCTGAATTATAAATTAATTTTCGAATAAATAAAAGTGATATTGACAATATCAAAGTCTTATTCTTTCAATTTTATAGTGGATTTTCATTATTAAGATGAAATATTTTGTTAATAAATTATTAATTCCACATTGTTAAAAGACGATCTGGCAACAGAGCAAAGCGAGAAAGAGATACCGTAGCGCTATCCGCTTTGTTGAATGATAGACAAGGATAGCAATACCATTGCTAATCAAACACTGCCATTATAACGTGGACCTCACCAAAGCAATTTATCTACTGATTCTATGGCTAGAAAAAATTACACAGAACAATTCATTATTATAGAGTAGATAATTTTACATTATAGTTGATCAATTAAGATTTCTGTTTGTTACCGTATTTATTGCTGTGTATGAGGATATTTTAATCTGGAAATGAATGTCTGTGTAATGTATATTCATTTATTGAGAATAAATAACTCGAAAAATAATACAACTCGAAGAGGTTTTCAGCTAAACGCCAAAACAAACCAAATTTACATCAAAAGTATGGCACAAATGTTTTATTAATGGGTAATAATTTACCTACCTACTTCTTAGGTAGAAGGAATAAGTCTGAGAGGTGTATTGCCGTTTTCTCCTCAATAAAACTGTATTATACTATCTCTTTTCTGTATAGGGCTACTTTTACATAAATAGAAAGAAAAATAAAAATCTTAATACCCTTTTTGAAATATTTAATCACAACATGTTTCGGACATTGATGCCATTTTCAAAAAGGGTACTAAGATTTTTATTTTTCTTTCTATTTGTATTATACTAGTTTAAGGCTGTGCAAAGGCTAAAAATAAACTTCCTACCGGTGATATTTTTCAAAGTTTTTCGATTTGAATATCATTAAGCTATCAAAATGAAAAAGTTTTCTCAAGAAAACATTTTTTCCGATCATTACTTTTTGAGATATGAGCGCCTAAAGTTTGAATTTTTGAGACAGAACATTTTGAGTTAGGTGAGAGATAAATCAATGAAATTCAGAGATAGATTTTCCATCTCATTGTTGATCTAGCAAACAAATATTTTCTGAAAATATCAATTTTTGAGAAAGTTATTCAATTTACTAAGACTGACCTAAAATAACTTTTTTTGAGTTATTTTTGGTAGATTTGGTAAGAGATAAATCCATGAGATTTGAAGGATAGATTCTTTATGGCATTGTTGATCTAGTAGAACAAAAATTTTCTGAAAATATCAATTTTTGAAAAGTATCAAATTTACCAAAAATAACTCAAAAAAGTTATTCTAGGTCATTTTTAGTAAATTGATTAACTTTCTCAAAAATTGATATTCTCAAAAAAATTTGTTTTACTAGATCAACAATACCATAAAGAATCTATCCTTCAAATCTCATGGATTTATCTCTTACCGAACTTGAAGTGTTCTGTCCCAAAAATTTAAACTTTAGGCGCTCATATCTCAAAAAGTAATGATCGGAAAAAAAGGTTTTCTTGAGAAAACTTTTCATTTTGATAGCCTCATAATATAAAAATCGAAAAACTTTGAAAAATATCACCAGTAGAAACTTTATTTTTAGCTTTTGCACAGCCTTAAGCGTACAATAATCAACTAACGTTACTTCTATATATTTATCTTTTATCAACCACATTAGTTGAATACTGAATTACCGTATGATTAAAATCATCTTGACTAGGTTCTTAATTCTAGTGAAAGGATTTGGTTCAAATAGAACTGAAAATCAGCGATTCTACACAACTTAAAGTTACTAGTTAGTAGTTACTAGTTACTAAAGTTATTAAAGTTACCAGTTAACTAGTAACTAACCTGGAAGAGCATATCCATAATATTCTCAGCCAAGTAGAATGCTTTCAATGAGTACCACTTATTAAAATATTCACGAGTGGTTATCCGAAGTTTAAGATGAACTGCAAAAAAAAACACTGTTTTACTCCAAACTGAAAAATGTACAATGAATTTAACATATACCTATATCCTAAAATTTGTACCCAAGTCAAACTTTACAACATATCTCAATGCCCGACTCTAATAATATAGTGAAGATCATGCACATCAATGTAGGCCTATTAATACTTTGATAAATTATCAATATGAATAAAAATATAAATTTGAATACCGTTTTCAAAATTATTCAGTCACAACATGTTTCGGCTATATTATGCCATTATCAAGTGATTGAATGTCATTTTATTTATTTTCCAATCACTTGATAATGGCGCATTATATAGCCGTTAGTTAGGGCACTTTATAAGGGTACTTGGATTTCTATTTTTTGTTGTTGGTTATCCATCTTGCTTTCACTATTATTATTACAATTGTATTGATGTGGCACATCAAAGAATGTGAGTGTTTTTTCACTTAAAAGTTTAATTAAATAGGCTACAATAGTAATTTCTATTCTTATTTATATTTAAAAGAAGCCCTGAAGGAAAAAAGACAGTAAATCATTGATTATGATCAAGAGAAAATATTTTTCATTTTGAATGTTTTATTAGCCTAACAATGCGAATGGTTCAGTTACACTATGTCTCTCTCATAGAACGATTTTCAATTATATTACCAACTGAACACTGGAAATAAAAATCGGATGAATAATTGAAAGAAAGAATTTATTTTTCAATGTAAGTGTAGTATAATAGCCTACATCTTACATCATGGAATACATTCAGCAGTTAAGAACTCCTAGAATTTCTGCTTCAAAACTAAATTACATTCATATTATAAGACCCTTTTATCAGTAAGAAAACTAATTGATCCAATAAAGCTTACTAAAAATACATGACTAATCGAATATAAATAATACAAATTTTAGTGTTCTTTGTGCCATCAAATGAAATGTCATTTAGCAGTTAAATAAGATCTCCTAGGCTTTCTACTTCGAAACTAAATTACATTCATATTATAAGACCCGTATCAGTAAGAGAACTAATAATTGATCCAATAAAGCTTACTAAAATATACATGACTAATCGAATATAAATAATAAAAATTTTAGTCTTCCTCGTGTCATCGAATAAAATGGAAGGGTGTACTATAGTGAAGTACACGTAATAATGGTAGTGGAGAAAGATAGGAGAATGACGTTGCCGATCCTCTGTCTTTTCAATGCCTTCTTTAGACGGTAACTGATACAGGTTTATTGATGTAATATTGAATGTTCATTCTCGTTAAAAATAATCAATTACATTTCATTAAGCAAGAAATTATAATTTCAAGCTCCCCCGGCGCATCTGGGTGACACTCAACAGAATTCGAACCCAGCATGGGAGATGCAATGCGTCATTTTTCAAATGGTGACTTGGAGACTCCCCAGTATGTGACTGTGGGGCGATGGAGCAGACAGTGCACCACATTATATTTGAGTGTGAGAGACGTGCCTACCTGGGCGAGGCTAACGACTTTACTGTAGCCAGTTCCCAGGCAATACAGTATATTTCATCCCTCGAAGAGCACTTATAAAAGTGTGAAATTTTAAAAAATTGACAAAAAATGCCATACGCTAAATAATAATAATAATTTTCAATAATGAATTTCCATAATTAAAATGAAATATTTTGTCAATAAATTGATAATTCTACATTGTTAAAAGACGATCTGGCAACAGAGCAAAGCGAGAAAGAGATAGTGCTGTTCGCTTTGTTGAATGATTGACTAGGATAGCAATACCATTGCTAATCAAACACTGCCATTATAGCTTGGACATCACTAAAGGTATTATTTTATTTATTATTTTACAAAGGCGACTTTCTAGAAGTATTTTAAGCCTATAGTGAGGTCTATAGGTATATATAGGCACTATAGGCATTATTTCATTTATTATTTTATAAAGGCGACTTTCTAGAAGTATTTTAAGCCTATAGTGAGGTCTATAGGTATATATAGGCACTATAGGCATTATTTCATTTATTATTTTATAAAGGCGACTTTCTAGAAGTATTTTAAGCCTATAGTGAGGTCTATAGGTATATATAGGCACTATAGGCATTATTTCATTTATTATTTTATAAAGGCGACTTTCTAGAAGTATTTTAAGCCTATAGTGAGGTCCACGTTATAATGGCAGTGTGTTATTTGCAATGGTGTTGCTATCCTTGTCTATCGTTCAACAAAGCAGATGACGCTATCTCTTTCACGCATTGCGATGTTGCCACATCGTTTTTAACAATGTAGAAATTCAATTACGGTAATTGACAAAATATTTTATCTCAATCATGAAAAATTATTATTACATCTTTAAAAAATATATTTTCAACAATAATGAACAATTAAATTCATCAGATATACCAGTATCAGCTGTTTGGTGGCAAGGCTGAGATCTGGCAACCTTTTCTCCTATCTTCCTACACTGCCATTATAACGAGGACCTCACTATAGGTGATGGAGCTTCGCTCTGGAGTACAAAAGCATACTGTAAAAGAAATTATAATAATATTTATAGTTCATACAGAAATATTCGATCTAATTGAAGTTGCTTTCCATGACGAAACACTATATAATAACTTTGTTGAAGTTCTGACACTGTGTTACTAGTAAATATTTGAGAAAACACTTACTTTTTTTGGAGTCTTGAGGAATGCATTTCACTCCTGAAGATGATGAAGCTCATCTTCAGGAGTGAAATGCATTCCTCAAGACTCCAAAAAAAGTAAGTGTTTTCTCAAATATTTACTAGTAACACAGTGTCAGAACTTCAACAAAGTTATTCGATCTAATCACAGTGAATTGAGATTAATTCCCAGAGGAATGCAAAAATTTCCCTCACAAAGGCTCGGTTGAACAAAAGCCCGTTAAATTTTAATCCTGATTAATTTCACGTGAACCAAATCAGAGAAGACCATTTCAAAAAGATGGTTCTACTGGAATTAATCAGGATTAAAAATAACCCGGCTTTTTTGCAACCGGCACTATAAGTACCTGATTGAATGATTACAAAAGTTCAACAGCTGAGTCATAATTTTGACACAGTCCCACACACATGAACTCGCTCACTCACTTCCATCATCAACAAACGACGAAATAATTATTATCAGCTGTTTTTCCTAGGATGAATGATAATTATCCTTTTAATGTCCTTCAGCGAGTTTTCCCAGTGATGAGACCTAGTGCAATCGAATCTTTATATTATAAACCTATACTATGTTCTGAATTTCGTGAGAATCGTTAGAGCTGTTTTCGAGATCCGGTGAAATACAAACATATAAACAGACATTGCTTGTTTAATAGTATACGATATTGCCTCCAAGACCAATGCCAATAGCAAATATAAATATATATTTAGAAATAATTGTTTAATATTCCCTCGTCCATATTAAAATATTCAGCCAGTGAATAAAGAGGATTTGCCGTTAGAAGCTTTTTCAATCTATTCTTAAACGCATTTATTGTCATTTCTCTCACATTGAAGGGTAGCTTGTTGAATATTTTTATGAGTTGAATCACTCATAATATGTCTTAATGATAATCTATTGGTTCTAACGGTACAAACTTTAGCAGTTTTCGTTCTGTATTGATATCGAACAACAGAAGTAGCATCAGAGCATATTGCTTTATAACTTCTTGAAATGTATTAATTCAGGGATCAATTCTTGAATTCATAAAATAGAATAACAGTACCTTGAACTGCAGAGTTTATCAGAGATTGACAAAGGTGTAACAACCGAAACCGGTCTTTCTAAATATCAATAAATCTGTGATTTTTGACAATTTCTCAGTATTTTTATTTAATATGAATAATTACCACAGTATCAACTTCTCAACTACACTATAGTTATTTGTGCAAATAGTGCGCAAAGTGTCAGTTTGCTGCACCGAAAGAAACGTTTACGCCCGAGCCGTAGGCGAGGGCGGAATGGTTTCTTGAGTGCAGCAGAGGAACTTTGCGCACGTATTTCACATTAAGTTTTTCCTACAGTTACCATTGAATATGAAAAGTGGGTAATTATGGGTAAAATTGCCTGAAATCCATCAAATAACTTAGTAGTGTTTGAATGGCGAGGCGGCTGTGTGGTGTGTGCTGTGGTGGCACTGTGCTGTTGCTGTCCTCGTTATATATATAATAGTAATATTAGCGCGTTGTGCTTCGTTGCACCTCTGCTCACTATAGCAGCCACAGCAGTCACTGTTACCAACTTCATTTTGATTTTGCTGCACTGTTGCTCCATATAACCTACTAAGTATTTTGCGTTGCCATGTTGCAAATCTGGAGTGCAGAAAAATTTTTCCCGCACTAGAGCGGAAAAGTGATTCTTTGCGTTCTGTAATCAGTGCAGCAATGGCCACTTTTCAACGTAACTGTAGGAAAAAAGAATTACAGTACCCTTAGAAATTAATAGAATAATAATACAAATAGCTTATTACAAGTTACCTTCTTTATTCTATTGTTTTATTATTATCAAAGGGTACTATAATTCTATTTCATAAATACTTTATAACTGTTTGGAACTTATAAATAAAAATATAAATCCAAAGACTCTTTTTAAAATTGTTTACTCACAACATATATATTATGTTTCGGCCATAAATATGATGCCATTATGAAGACTTGACAATCAGGACTGAGGTTTATCAAGACTTGATAATGGCATCATATTTATGGCCGAAACATAATATATATTGTGAGTAAACAATTTTAAAAAGGGTAGCCTACATAGATTTCTATTTTTATTAATATTCATGAGTAGACCTAAAGAAGAAAAGACCGTTTGGAACTATACGTTTAATATTTATTTTTACACTTATTTATTTTGAAACTTATTTGGTAAATATTATAATTTGTTGTGGAGTGGAATATATACTATTTCTGAGTTTGAAAAGATCATTGGATACTATTTCTTGGAGGAATTAGAGTACGTCTACTATAGTTATTTGTGCAACTAGTGCTCAAAGTGACAGTTTGCTGCACCGAAAGAAACGTTTACGGAATGGTTTGTTGAGTGCAGCAGAGGAACTTTGCGCACGTATTTCACATTAAGTTTTTCCTACAGTTACCATTGAATATGAAAAGTGGGTAATTATGGGTAAAATTGCCTGAAATGCATCAAATGTTTTTCTGTGTAATTTTATTATTGATAAAAACCTTAATCCTAAAATCCTAAAGTCATCGTTGTCCTTGGTTATAATATATAATAGTAATAATTAGCGCGTTGTGCTTCGTTGCACCTCTGCTCACTACAGCAGCAACAGCAGTCACTGTTACCAACTTCATTTTGATTTTGCTGCACTGGTGCTCCATATAACCTACTAAGTATTTTGCGTTGCCATGTTGCAAATCTGGAGTGCAGAAAATTTTTCCCGCACTAGAGCGGAAAAGTGATTCTTTGCGTTCTGTAATCAGTGCAGCAATGGCCACTTTTCAACGTAACTGTAGGAAAAATTATTTTTCTTAGCAATATAGCGATATTAGCAAAAGCCTAATACTTACATTATTTGAATTACACAGACTTTTTGCACCTCTCTCCAATAAAACAATGCATTGAACCACAAATGGAGGCGAATAGCATTTTTGTCTCATTATGGAGGATATTGGAAGCCTTTCCACTCCATAGGATGAAACTTTTGACTTTTCTGAATCACAAAGCGAGATATCACCTGAAAAGTAGAGAATAATATTGTATAAATTAATTCCAATTAGTATAATTGATATTAATTAATACCGTAACAAAGCTTACTCAATACTTAATGTAATCAGATTTTATCATTAAAAAATGTTTTGATTTTTTAACAGGATAATGCTCTATTTCTAGATAATAAAATAACTGAAGTTGCTTTCCATGACGAAACACTAAATAATAATTTTGTTGTAGTTCTGACACTGTGTTACTTGTAAATATTTGAAAAAACTTACTTTTGTTGGAGTATTGAGCAATGCATTTCACTCCTGAAGAGGCTGATGAAGCTCCTCTTCAAATATTTACAAGTAACACAGTGTCAGAACTTCAACAAAGTTAATAAATAATATCTTTTTATTTATTCATTTGTGGATACAATATGTTTCATATATTAAGCAGTGACTCTGTTCCTCCAAGGAGTGAGTCTCTCAATCCAACAAATCAGATTCAAATATCCAACACTTTGAACTATATGCCTATTTTCTAAGAAATGCAATCAATGTCAATAGTATCAATATTGTATAATTTTATTGAAATGATAAATTCTCTTATAAATACAACATATTCTTTTTTTGACTCTGAATAATATAGAACGAGTGGTGAATAATTATTGTAATGAGGTCCACGTTATAATGGCAGTGGAGAAAGATAAAGTAGGAGAACAACGTTGCCGATCCTCTGTCTTGTCAAAGCCTTCTATAGACGGTACCGGTAGCTGATACAGGTTCATTGATGTAATATTAAATATTCATTCTCGTTTAAATATTAAATTATATTCTATTAAGCAAAAAATTATATTTTTCAATAATTTCATAATGAATTTTCATAATTAAAATGAAATATTATAATAAATATAAACTATTATATACTTTAAATAAATATGAACTATTTAAAGTAAGCCATGGAAGAACCCAATACATAACCTATTAACTTGAGTGGTTGATAGGACAGTGGGTTAAACGGGAAGGCAGAACATCCAAAAGGATCTCTCTACCAATAAAAGCCATAAGAATAAATAAATAAATAATAGTAAAATAATTAATTTTATCAAATAATCGACTGCATGTTCGTTTGTCGGTTATAATAACAAAATGTATTTACGTCATAAATATCGTAGTTTGAAATGGATCAAGAAACAATCATCTGTAAGTTATATTATTTTTATTAAATTATTTATCTTTATTATTAATTTTTGTTATTTTTACCTTCATCAGGGATTTGTTTGTTGCTTCGTCTCCATTCTTTATTTGCTCCATTTCTAGATGCACTCACCAATCGTGAAAGATTATTTCCATATTCTTCAAGAGTAATTTCTAGAACTAGAAAATATATGGAGTTAGAAACAAAATGAGATAGAGCATGCTATGATAGATAATGCTATGATAGAGCTACTATAGTCGTAGTACTACGTCTATATGTGTAGTTTCACTTATTTGATAGAGCTATACAAAATAAGATAGACCATGCTATGATAGATAATGTGTTTGATAGAGCTACTATAGTCGTAGTATTTTCACTTATTCAAAAAAGTGATGATAAGGTCCTGGATCTTGTCAAAATTGTTAACCCTTAGGGTAGGCACACACCAGTTAGTCAAGACAAGACTAGTCACAATTAGTCACAATTATTGTATTGTAAATTTTGGAGAATAAAGAATTTCAATTTCAATACTTCACATAGTTGCTTATGAAGCAACACACACCGATTAGTCATTGCAATTAGACATGTCTTCATAAGCAACTATATGAAGTATTATGTGACTAAACGTCGTGTCGTCTTGTCTTGACTAACTAGTGTGTGCCTAGCCTTATAGTAGATGTGTTGAGTTCATATTTCTACATAAAAATATTTCACTTTTATAGTTTTGATTTTATCATATTGCCTTTTGTGACTTATTTATGAGGAGAAACTCTATAATCGTAGTATTTCCACTTATTCAAAAAAGTGATAAGGTCCTGAATCTCTCAACGTCAAAATTGTTAACCCTTAGGGTGGACACACACCAGTTAGTCAATACAATACTAGTCACAATTAGTCACAATACTTCACATAGTTGCTTATGAAGCAACACACACCGATTAGTCATTGCAATTAGACATGTCTTCATAAGCAAATATATGAAGTATTGTGACTAAACGTGTCTTGTCTTGTCTTGACTAACTGGTGTGTGCCTAGCCATATAGTAGATGTGTTGAGTTCATATTTCAACATGAAAATATTTCACTTTTATAGTTTTGATCTTTCCATATTGTCTTTTGTGACTTATTTTACGAGGAAAAACTCTATTCCCATCATTCTATATAGGCTACTGTTCAACACTATAAAACGACAGAGCGATCATTTTAATCTCAATTGGAGTTTCAGTCTTTATTTGTCTGAAACATTTTACTATTATACCGGTACTCAATGAATAAAAAAATCAAATCTTCATTAGTATATAGCCTCTAAATTATCAGGATTATATTCTAGTTAGGACAAATAAGGCTTCCTTCAGTACACTCAAATCATATTCGTTTAAGGATTATTTTATAATCGAAAGAAAAAGACGTTGATGTTGTCAATACCACCATATTTGTTCAAAAACAACAAAAATTGTTGTTCTATTGACATCATAGAAGTTTTATTCTATCAATTATGGAGAAATACCACAACATATCTAGCCACACAATAGGATAATTTTATACTACAAGTTAGGTATGTGACTCTTTCAAGGGTGATTGTGTTTGAACACAATCTCTTCAAGATTGTAAAACAATACATTCTATTTTATGTGATAACGTTCAAACCTAATACTAATAGCATACATGTGAACTGTACAGTATAGTAGTAGGTCGATTGTATTTTGGTGATATACGGTATGTGTGGAAATTCATGAACATTTATAGTGAATACATGAAGGAATTGAATAAAAATAGAAATCCAAGTACCAACCCTTTTCAAAACTATTTTAAAAGTGAGTTGTGAGTAAAACTATTTACTCACAACATGTTTCGGCTATATATTATGCCATTTTCAAGTGATTGAATGTCATTTTATTTATATTCAAGAGTAGCCCTAAAGAAAAAAGATAATATAAATAAATTTATTCTGATCGTTTTTTAGTTGACAATAATGATACAATAATAATAATTGATAAATATAGTAGGATTCCAAAATATGTTGTATATTGTTTTTATTTTTTTAATATTTATGTAATTTATGGATGTTTAGAATTTTAACATGAGTATAATATCTGTGGATTCAAGTGAAATTTTTTGTGATTGTGAAGGAAGATTTTTGTTCGGATTTGTATTTTGAAATAATTAATCAGATAAATTCAATATTATTGTAGTACATACATTTTTGGGACTTAAAATAGTGTGTGAATTAAGTTATAATTTACATAACTTCTAGACTGTGTATTCCAAATTAAGGTTTAAAGCAGTTTTGGGCGAATGCCTGTTGTTTTTGCCTTCATTGTATCTATTGTCTATGAATAAATGAAATGAAAAAGTAATCAGGGCTACTTATTTTTTATTTATGAAATAACATCATAGTACCCTTTTTTGAAATTTTTTTAATATAGAATAACAGATAAAAAACACAAATTAAAACAACTAGTTTCAATGTTTCACATCATCTTCAGGTTCAAAAAATAAATTTGTATAATGTATTTCATATTTGTGTATTAGGTATGTATTTTGGAAAATAAATTTGAATTACAGAAAAAATACAATAATAACTTTACAGTTGTGTTGTGGTAGGCCTACTTTACCATAATTAAAAAATAAAATTTAAATTGCCAACCACTTTTTATTATTATAAATTATTATAATATATACAGAACCTGGTTACGAGGCTTTACCAGCCACATCTTCAGCTGTTTGTTTATTATTAACAATGATAACTGTTGAGATACTGTTGTTGATAATCGTCCCGTGTTTCGGAGGAGTCGATAAGACGTTGGTCCCGACTATATAAAAAGTAGTAGACATCTATCATCATCACTCTAACTCATTACCACGCACAACCCTAAGGGTGGGCATACACCATTTAGTCAAGACAAGACTAGTCACAATTAGTCACAATACTCCACATACTTGCTTATGAAGCAACACACACCCATTAGTCATTGCAATTAGACATGTCTTCATAAGCAACTATATGAAGTATTGTGACTAAACGTGTCTCGTCTTGTCTTGACTAACTAGTGTGTGCCTAGCCTTATAGTAGATGTGTTGAGTTCATATTTCTACATGAAAATATTCCACTTTTATAGTTTTGATCTTATCATATTGCCTTTTGTGATTTATTTACGAGGAAAAACTCTATTCCCATCATTCTATGTAGGCTTCTGTTCAATACTATAAAACGAAAGAGCGATCATTTCAATCGCAATTTGAGTTTCAGTCTTTATTCATCTGAAACATTTTTTATTTTTCTGGTACTCAATGAATAAAAAATCAAATCTTTATTAGTATACAGCGTCTAAATTATCAGGATTATATTCTAGTTAGAATAACGGCTTCCTTCAGTACACTCAAATCATATTCGTTCAAGGATTATTTTATAATTGAAAGAAAAAGACGTGCTATCCTTGTCTATCATTCAACAAAGCAGATAGCGCTATCTCTTTTTCGCTTTGCTCTGTTGCCAGATTGGCTTTTAACAATGTAGAATTAATAATAAATCAACAAAATATTTCATCTTAGTTATAAAAATTCATTATGAAATTATTGAAAAATATAATTTCTTGCTTAATAAAATATAATTGATTATTTTAAACGAGAATGAACAGTTAATATTACATCAATAAACCTGTATCAGCTACAGTCTATAGAAGGCATTGACAAGACAGGGTATCGGCCACGTCGATCTCCTTTTTCTCTTGACTGCCATTATAACGTGGAAATCACTATAGTTAGGGACAGTATATTTATTTATTTATTTATTTATTTGAAAATTTACATATATAGTTTGCACAGTGACAGTTTAAACTAAATTCCATTTTAAACTGGATAATCCTTATCAAGTCTCGTTTGTTATAATGTGTAACATTTTGAGTTCAAGCAACCAGCTGATTAAATTCAGTTTAAGCATTGAGAAACAATAGCGTAAGTAGATATCCCATGGTAAAGGGCGTTTAGGTCGCAACTTTTACTGTTATCTCAAGCCGATTACTGTCGATTTTTACTGTTTTGACCGGGTAAGAGTGTATGAACGGCACAATATGAGAGACTATACCAGCGTCATAAAGCTCCACAGGAAGAACTACGTGGACTATCAAATTCAACTTCAAATTCAAATTTTTATTGATTCTCAAAAAATATATATACAACACTTCCAAGACAAAAATATATATATATATATATATATATATATATATATATTATATATATATATATATATATATATATAATATATATATATATATATATATATATATAAGAATCTACACCTGCAAATAACCCTGTGCGCAGGTGTGAGTTGCAATATAAATGTTTTTCAAAAATATTTTTTAACAAAAATGATCCAAAACAAATTTCTTGAAAAAAATACAGAATAAAAACTAGTACCTACTTAATAATGAAGAGGATACTAAAAAAAAGGGACGGAAGAAGAAAAGACGGAAAAGGCCAAGAATAAAAAAGAAGACGAAGAAGAAGGAGAATGAAGAAGAAGAGAAAGGTAAGAGATAGGTAAGTCAACTGCAACCATGGAGTAGACGAAAATTAATTTATTTAAAACAATTTTTCCTCGATTTTATTTGCTATTATCCATTTATCTATGTCTGATCTAAGCCTTTGGTTTATGTTTGTTTTTTCAAGAATATTTAAGGGAATGTGGTTTATTAATTTATTGGAAATATAAATAAACATGAACATCTAAATAAACATTTATTTATCAGATTGGGATAACAGTAAAAGTTGCGACATAAACGCCCCATACCATGGGATATCTACTTATGCTATTGTTTCTCTATGGTTTAAGCTTTGACTGTGCAAACGGCCCTTTTTAATGTACTCACTGTGGTCAGCCGGGCTATAATTCATGGGACAGGTGAGAGCTAGTGAGTGCAGGTAATCCATCAATCTCTTGGGACAACCCTGGAACGTGCACATTCCACTGGTCATCACATAGACGTGATCAAACATGTCCCACATGGAGCCACTGGGCTGGTGCACGCTGCAGACCACCATCACCCCTCTGCCAGCCACTTCCTTCAATGCCGACATGCATTTCTCTGCCGACGATATGTCCAATCCACTGCAATCACAATGATTGAATAACTCTATTCCCATCATTCTATGTAGGCTTCTGTTCAATACTATGAAACGAAAGAGCGATCATTTCAATCGCAATTTGAGTTTCAGTTTTTATTCATCTGAAACATTTTTTATTTTTCTGGTACTCAATGAATAAAAAATCAAATCTTTATTAGTATACAGCGTCTAAATTATCAGGATTATATTCTAGTTAGAATAACGGCTTCCTTCAGTACACTCAAATCATATTCGTTCAAGGATTATTTTATAATTGAAAGAAAAAGACGTGCTATCCTTGTCTATCATTCAACAAAGCGGATAGCGCTATCTCTTTTTCGCTTTGCTCTGTTGCCAGATTGTCTTTTAACAATGTAGAATTAATAATTAATCAACAAAATATTTCATCTTAGTTATGAAAATTCATTATGAAACTATTGAAAAATATAATATCTTGCTTAATAAAATATAATTGATTATTTTAAACGAGAATGAACAGTAGTTAATATTACATCAATAAACCTGTATCAGCTACAGTCTATAGAAGGCATTGACAAGACAGGGTATCGGCCACGTCGATCTCCTTTTTCTCTTGACTGCCATTATAACGTGGAAATCACTATAGTTAGGGACAGTATATTTATTTATTTATTTATTTATTTATTTGAAAATTTACATATATAGTTTGCACAGTGACAGTTTAAACTAAATTCCATTTTAAACTGGATAATCCTTATCAAGTCTCGTTTGTTATAATGTGTTTCATTTTGAGTTCAAGCAACCAGCTGATTAAATTCAGTTTAAGCATAGAGAAACAATAGCGTAAGTAGATATCCCATGGTATAGGGCGTTTAGGTCGCAACTTTTACTGGTATCTCAAGCCGATTACTGTCGATTTTTACTGTTTTGACCGGGTAAGAGTGTATGAACGGCACAATATGAGAGACTACCAGCGTCATAAAGCTCCACAGGAAAGAACTACGTGGACTATCAAATTAAACTTCAAATTCAAATTTTTATTGATTCTCAAAAAATATATATACAACACTTCCAAGACAAAAATATATATATATATATATATATATATATATATATAATATATATATATATATATATAAGAATCTACACCTGCAAATAACCCTGTGCGCAGGTGTGAGTTGCAATATAAATGTTTTTCAAAAATATTTTTTAACAAAAATGATCCAAAACAAATTTCTTGAAAAAAATACAGAATAAAAACTAGTACCTACTTAATAATAAAGAGGATACTAAAAATAAAGGAACGGAAGAAGAAAAGACGGAAAAGGCCAAGAATAAAAAAGAAGACGAAGAAGAAGGAGAATGAAGAAGAAGAGAAAGGTAAGAGATAGGTAAGTCAACTGCAACCATGGAGTAGACGAAAATTAATTTATTTAAAACAATTTTTCCTCGATTTTATTTGCTATTATCCATTTATCTATGTCTGATCTAAGCCTTTGGCTTATGTTTGTTTTTCAAGAATATTTAAGGGAATGTGGTTTATTAATTTATTGGAAATATAAATAAACATGAACATCTAAATAAACATTTATCAGATTGGGATAACAGTAAAAGTTGCGACATAAACGCCCCATACCATGGGATATCTACTTATGCTATTGTTTCTCTATGGTTTAAGCTTTGACTGTGCAAACGGCCCTTTTTAATGTACTCACTATGGTCAGCCGGGCTATAATTCATGGGACAGGTGAGAGCTAGTGAGTGCAGGTAATCCATCAATCTCTTGGGACAACCCTGGAACGTGCACATTCCACTGGTCATCACATAGACGTGATCAAACATGTCCCACATGGAGCCACTGGGCTGGTGCACGCTGCAGACCACCATCACCCCTCTGCCAGCCACTTCCTTCAATGCCGACATGCATTTCTCTGCCGACGATATGTCCAATCCACTGCAATCACAATGATTGAATATTACTGATAGATGAAAAAAGAGCATTAGAAATTAGAAATAATCAAAAACTGTAAACCACTATCAATCATCTGCTATAGTGAGGTCTAGTTTATCTCTATATATAAAAATCTGGTGTGGCGCACTCACACAACTTTCCTTGCCGTTATGAAAATTGATCACCTGACGCTAGTGTTCCCGCGCATCTCAAGTCTACTATTCAAAGATTTGAGCCAGCTGGTGACAGGGCAATAACGCTGAAGACACACGAGGTGTGCTATCTCTTCTCTCTGCTATCTCTGCTATCTCTTGATAGTGAATCATTTAATAGAATCAACAGTTGCCAACATTTTGCAATTGAATAATTACATTTTCTCAAATTTCAAGCTTATTTTCAATTTTAGGTGAAAAAGTTACTGAACATTAATTGAAGAGATGTCCATGCTCAATCGTTTCCACTAGAAATTTTTCGTTTAAATTATATCTGAGACCTGACAATTGGAAATCTAAAACCAATCTTTGCATAGATGGGGCGGAGCTCCTGAAATTTTTACAGATATGGGACTTGTGGAAGTTTATAGAGCTTATCGATGACTATTTTAGGTATAACTTTAATCAAAATCGTTGGAGCCGTTTTCGAGAAAATCGCGAAAAACCCTGTTTTTGACAACATTTTCGCCATTTTAGCCGCCATCTTGAATCGCATTTGATCGAAATTGTTCGTTTCAGATCCTTATATTGTAAGGGCCTTACGTTCCAAATTTCAAGTCATTCCGTTAATTGGGAGATGAGATATCGTGTACACAGACGCACATACTTTCCTTACCTATGGTAATAAGGGCAAGGAAAGTAAAAATGAATGTCTGTTTGTGTGTTAGTTTGTTTGTTTCTTTGTTAGTTTGTTTGTTCCCTATAGACTCGAAAACTAATTGACAGAACGGCATGAAACTTAGGGAATATGTTGTGTGAATATTGGGGATGGTTTCTGACCAGAAATTTTAATAGGGGGGCAAATAATAATTATATATTAATCCATTTTACAGACCTATGTCGGCCGAGCGCCCAACGTAGAACGGGAAGATCATCATGATTCAAGATCATGTTGTGATAATAGCATATGAACTTACCAGCTGTAATAAACACGTCACTCTGTGATAAAATTGTTTACTGGTATTAAAACGGTAGTTTTAAACACATAGGAAGTCCGCAAAGACCTTAAAGAGATATAGACCTACAATGCCTATGCCTCCCCAATGATAGCTCTTACTTGAAATTGAAGGCCGCCATTGGGGTATTTTAGCACAAGATATTATATATTATTTATTTGTAATACTATAGATCACAAAGGGTTGGTGGCATTGGTATGTAATAATCTTATGGGTTGCCCCCTCAATGGCGGATTTCAATTCCAAGTACGACACTAGCGCTGCATGTGAGTCTATGCATCTTCAAGGTCTTTGGAAGTCTGTATTGAGATGTAAATAAAAATATTGATTGTCAGTTAAATTTTATGATTCACCAAATAAAGTCAAGTGTGACATGAGATACATTGACTTTTTGGCGTTACGAAGTTCGCCGGGTAAGCTAGTTACTATATAAAATATCATTTATTATTATATAAAATATAATAAATTTTTCTATACGACAGTAAACAGTTAATATTGCATTGATAGACCTGTATCAGCTGCCATCTATAGAAGGCATTGACAAGACAGAGGATCGGCAACGTTGTTCCCCTATCTATCTCCACTGTCATTATTATCAGAAATAATCAAAAACTGTAAATCACTATCAATCCTCTGCTATAGTGAGGTCTATATTTTATATACCGGTAGTAATAATGACAGTGGAGAAAGATAGGAGAACAACGTTGCCGATCCTCTGTCTTAGAAGAAGAATAGAACACTTAAGAGGACAAAGTTTTAGTAAAACAGTGAAGAAGATTCAATCCTCTGCTATAGTGAGGTCTATATTTTATATAGTAATAATGACAGTGGAGAAAGATAGGAGAACAACGTTGCCGATCCTCTGTCTTAGAAGAAGAATAGAGCACTTAAGAGTCCAAAGTTTTAGTAAAACAGTGAAGAAGATTGAATAATACTAGATCACTAAAAAGTCATAAGTGTTAATAATAATACACTTAAAAACAGTTTATAATACAAGCGAAGTGTTACCTGGTAGGTTCATCTAGGAACATGATTGATGGCTCAGTGATAAGCTCGACAGCCACTGACAGTTTTCTCATTTCACCTCCAGACAGTTTATTGACTTGTGTACTCAATTTGTCTGAGAGCGCAACTGTATTCAAAATATCTTTGACCTGGGAAAACAAACACCAATTTTGAACATTATCAGAATGAACAAAAGTTTTAACTGAGGAAGTAACATTATATTTTATCCATACTACCTGTGATCAGAGATTGGATATTACTAATAAATATAAAGTATTATTGAAATAATTATTTTCAACCCAAAATCCAAATTTAATGCTGTAAATCACCCCGAAGACCTCTGCTACTGTGAATATTGACAACAGGGCATACAGCTGGATGGAATTTCGATGAGCGCTACTATTCAAAAATTATTTGTCAGTCCGGGAATCGAACTCAGTACCTCCTAATTGCCGGTCAGGATTGCTTACCCTTGTTTCGAGAACAAATTTAGATTGAAATGTGTGGCTCTTTTGTTTTAGAATGTATTTACTACTTCCTTTGAATTCTTTACGTTTCTTTTGTAATACTGTAGTTGTTTCTCACAAGTTCATACAATAAATTCCTTTCTTAATATTTCAAAGGTGCACTCAGTTATAATATTGTTGAAGGAAATTAAAACAATATGGAACATTATGTGTATCTCTGTTGAAGTTTCGACTTTGTAACACAATGAAAATTGCTCTTATTATTTACCAACACTTGAAAATGGCTCTTGTAGAGCTGAAACTGGTTGTATTTTGATCAAATAATAATGAATAAAATATTGTAAAGATTGAAATAAATTGGAAGTTGCATTTGTTCAAATGCTAATTAATGAATAATTATTATTAAACGAAAATCCCAATTAAATGCTGTAAATCACCCCGAAGACTTCTGCTACTGCAAATATTGACAACAGGGTTAACAGGTAGATGAAAACTGATAGGATGAAAAATGGAAATTCTATGAGCAAATATTGACAACAGGGTAAACAGCTAGATGAAAACTGATAAGATGAAAAATGAAAATTCTATGAGCAGATATTGACAACAGGGTAAACAGCTAGATGAAAACTGATAGGATGAAAAATGGAAATTCTATGAGCAAATATTGACAACAGGGTAACTAGATGAAAACTCATAGAATGAAAAATGGAAATTCTATGAGTTCTCATCTAGCTGTTTACCTTGTTGTCAATCTTTGCAGTAGCAGAAGTCTTCGGGGTGATTTACAGAATTTAATTAGGATTTTCGTTTAATAACAGCTTCTATTGTTCTTCAATAATTTCAGTAACACCAATTAAAAAAGTGGATATTTAGACACTGTGTTTCAAACTTGTGTCTTAACTACAACAGAGTTATTATAAAGTGTTTCGTCATGGAAAACAACATCAATTTATTGAGGGTATCTCACTTTCTTCTTCTGAAGACTCCTTGACTTAATCTTTAGTTTAGCAGCAAACTCCATCATCTCATTGACAGTTAGTAGAGGCTGCAGAATATCGTCTTGCATTATGTAACTGCATCTAATCTTTTTATTTTTCTCAGCTCCAGTCAAATGAATCGATCCTGTCTGCAATTGTCTGTAATTAAAAAGCATTTCATACTTTTATTTTACTCATCTATTTCATTATCCATGATAGCTGCAAGTAATAATCCGTTTTTGAACTATTTTAAATGACACTACAGTCTAAGTTTTAAATATTTTCAGTGTTGAAAATGGATTCAAATAATCCGAAAGCGCTCCACAGTGAGAACTAGTTTTATTAACTCAATTTCGGGGACCGAGCTTCGCTCTGGAGTACAAAAGCATAAACAATTTATTACCAAAGAAGAAATTATAATAACATTCATACAGAAATGTTCTATCTCTTCACAGTAAATTGAGATTAATTCCCAGAAGAATGCAAAAATTCCCTCACAAAGGCCCACTTGCACAAAAGCCGGTTAAATATTAATCCTGTTTAACTTCACGTGAACCAAATCAGAGAAGACCATTTCAAAAAGATGGATCTTCTACTGGAATTAATCAGGATTGAAAATAACCCGGCTTTTTTTGCAACCGGCACTATGTAACTGAATCAATGATTACAAAAGTTCAACAGCTGAGTCATAATTTTGACACAGTCCCGCACACATGAACTCGCTCACTCACTTCCATCAGACGATGAAATAATTATTATCAGCTGTTTTTCCAGGGATGAATAATAATTATCCTTTTAATGTCCTTCAGCGAGTTTTCCCAGGGATGAGACCTAGTGCAATCGAATCTTTATATTATAAACCCACTATGTTCTGAACTTCGTGAGAAACGTTAGAGCCGTTTTCGAGATCCCGTGAAATACAAACTTATAAACATCCAAACATCTAAACATCTGAACATATAAACAGAAGTTGCTCGTTTAATAGTATAGAATATTCAAAAATTAGACTTTAGTATCATTTAAAATAGTTCAAAAACGGACTTTTATTTTAATCCGAAAATATTCCAATTCAAATTGAGAATAGAATCTATCAGATTAAGGCTTAACTCACACTTACGCGACTCAAGTCGAGAAGAGACTGCGACTCTAGTCTCTTCTCGACGCAGCATGTGTTTTCAAATGGTGACACTCAGACCAGTCGATTCTAATCTCCGCGACGTTACCATTTAGAAAACACATGCTGCGTCGAGAAGAAACTTGAGACGCGTAAGTGTGAGTTGAGCCTAAAGGTGCTTACAGACTTTCGCTCTGCTCCGCAATCGAACGTTACTCGAACAGATCGATTGATGATCGACCGGGGAGCAAGAGTGGAATGCGAGAAGAGCTAACATCTCCCGTAACGTTCATGATCAGAGCGAGGGCGGAGCGTGCGTGGAGCGTGTTGGAGGCGCGTTTATCTGTACGCACCTTAAGATTTAATTCTTCAAATAATAAATAGCGTTTTTAAGGTGATATGAAATTCCATATCTCTTTTCCAGTAAAAATAATATTAAAAATCTGGTGTGGCGCACTCCCACTACTTTCCTTGCCGTTATGAAAATTGATCACGTGACGCTAGTGTTCACGCGCATAAGAGTCTACTATTCAAAGATTTGAACCAGCTGGTGACAGGATAGCTGATAGCTTGATAGCTGATAGCTTATGTAGCTGGAGACACACGATGTGATAGATGTCATAGATAGTCTGCTGCATACGAAGTCTGCTATCTCTTCATAGTGAATGATTTAATAGAATCAACAGTTGCCAACAGTTTTCTCGAATTTCGAGCTTATTTTCAATTTTAGGTGAGAATGTTACTGAACATTAATTGTAGAGATTTTCATGCTCAATCTTTTCCACTTGATTTTTTTTTTGTTTAAATTGTATCTGAAGCCTGATAATTGGGAATCTAAAATCAAACTTTGCATAGATGAGGCGGAGCTCCTCAAATTTTTACAGATATGGGACTTGTGGCAGTTGATACAGCTTATCAATGACTATTTTGGGTATAAATTTGATCAAAATCGTTGGAGCCGTTTTCGAGAAAATCGCGAAAAACCCTGTTTTTGCAAATTTTCGTCATTTTAGCCGCCATCTTGAATTGCATTTGATCGAAATTGTTCGTGTCGGATCCTTATACTATAAACCCACTATGTTCTGAATTTCGTGAGAAACGTTAGAGCCGTTTTCGAGATCCGGTGAAATACAAACTTATAAACATCCAAACATCTATAAACATCTGAACATATAAACAGAAGTTGCTCATTTAATAGTATAGAATATTCAAAAATTAGACTGTAGTGTCATTTAAAATAGTTCAAAAACGGACTTTTATTTTAATCCGAAAATATTCCAATTCAAATTGAGAATAGAATCTATCAGATTAAGGCTTAACTCACACTTACACGACTCAAGTCGAGAAGAGACTGCGACTCTAGTCTCTTCTCGACGCAGCATGTGTTTCCAAATGGTGATACTCAGACCAGTCGATTCTAATCTCCGCGACGTTACCATTTGAAAACACATGTTGAGAGACTTGAGTCGCGTAAGTGTGAGTTGAGCCTAAAGGTGCGTACAGACTTTCGCTCTGCTCCGCAATCGAACGTTACTCGAGCAGATCGATTGATAATCGACCGGGAGCAAGAGTGGAACGCGAGAAGAGCTAACATCTCCCGTAACGTTCATGATCGGAGCGAGTGCGGAGCGAGGGCGGAGCGTGCGCGGAGCGTGCGCGGAGCGTGTTGGAGGCGCGTTTATCTGTACGCACCTTAAGATTTAATTCTTCAAATAATAAATAGCGTTTTTATTAAATTAAGGTGAAATGAAATTCCGCATCTCTGTTTCCAGTATAAATAATATTAATAAATCATACTCAACCACATTATCATGCAAGTGTCATACATTTTATGACACGAATTCCTTGGCGACGACACAAGCCACGTGGCTCGAGAGGCGCGGCTTGAGCCGTGTGGTTAGAGCCGCCGCGGCTGGAGAACATAAGCCATGAATTCATTGATTATTCATTATATATGAACTATTGTAAACGCAATATAGTAGCTGTAGCCAACACTTTTCATTCATCCAAAACGTTCATTCTTGTTACAACATAAAAATCGAATGAGTCTTCCAATCTGACGAATTTATAAGTTATGTCATAGAGAAACAATAGCGTAAGTAGATATCCCATGGTATAGGGCGTTTATGTCGCAACTTTTACTGTTATCCCAAGCCGATAGTTCACGTAGTTCTTTCCCATGCAGCTGTGTGACGCTTGTAGTCTCTCAAATTGTGCCGTTCATACACTCTCACCCCAACAAAACAGTAAAAATTGACAATAATCGACAGTAATCGGCTTGAGATAACAGTAAAAGTTGCGACATAAATTCCCTATACCATGGGATATCTACTTACGCTATTGTTTCTCTATGGTTATGTACTCTAGGCGCGGCGGCTCTAATCACGCAGCTATTTCGTGCGAACTAGCGTCGGCCGAAAACTACCGAACTCGTCCGAACGATACCCCAACAAAGAAAACTATAGATGTTCGTCCATTTTTCATACGTCCGTGCACGGCCGATCAAGTTTTCGATCCGAATTGAATGGGATTTTCCAGCTCTATCCGGCCGAAGTCGAGCTGAGACAACCATGAAAGTAAGAAAACTTGCATGATAATGTGGAATTTCTATTCACCTCAATTTAATAGTAATGCTATTTATTATTTGAAGAATTAAATCTTAGGCTCAGCTCACAGGTTTTCTTACTTCCATGGAGACAACATCATCCTAACCTCAAAATTGTTTCACAGTCTTGTCTGTTTCTTGTTTTTTTTACTTGTTCTGTTTTATAAAGTTTTAACTATAGACAATGAAAAGTTAATAAGTTTGGTTGAAGAGCATGTTCAATTGTGGGATATGCGAGACAAAAGATATCATCGTCGTGATGTTCAAAGGAATCTGTAGACAAAGATTACCGGTACTGAACAAATACGATCTAAAGGTAAGATAATTGTAGTGAATAACTAATTTAGTAGATATTTGTTTATTCAGTTTTCAAAATCTTCTTCTTCTTACAAACAAGGATTAGGCTTTAACCTGTTCCGACTCACATCTAGCCAATTATTCAAATAAACATAAAAAGAATCCTATTATTGCCAACGCTTGCGTGGTCTGCCAACATCTCTTTTGCCTACTGGCTGATAATTATAGACTTTAAATGGTATTCTTAGTTTTCAAAATCTCAATATAATCATTGTTTATGAAAAATGTTGGTGGCTATCATAGTGGTTGATTCAGTATTTATTTAATAATCAATAGTTCAGCCAACTACTGAACTAGACTGACATAAACGGTTCCAACCAATGGACGACCATATTCGGCCGAATTAACGGCCGACAGATTCGTCCGATCCAACGGCCGAACGGATCGGTTGAATACGGTTCCAGTGGATGGCTACCCTTAAGCTGCGTACAGATATACGCGCCTCCAACCCACTCCGCGCACGCTCCGCCCTCGTTTCTCCATCGCAGTCGCTCCGCCCCCGCTCAGCACTCGCACCGATCATGAACGTTACGGGAGATGTTAGCTCTTCTCGCGTTCCACTCTTGCTCCCCGGTCGATCATCAATCGCTCTGCTGGAGTGACGTTCGATTGCGGAGCAGAGCGAAAGTCTGTACGCACCTCAACATTCAATACCAGTGATTCTGTACTATAGAACAAAGTAGAAGGAATCAGAGAGAACTTACGGGCTATTGTTTTGCCTGACGTGCAGTATCAATTTATACTCATAAACTCTTTCTTCTCCGTGACTATAGTGAGGTCCACGTTATAATGATGTATGACACTTGATGCTCGTCTCAAGCTGCACGGTTCGAGTCGTTATTAGGAATTGCACATTTAGAATGAAAATTATCCTCAATTTCATCTCAAATAAGGACTTTTTGTCTTAATTTCTGCATTAGGCCTCCTCTTATTCAGAGTCTCATATCACAACCAGAGTTTAGTTTTAACAAATTTTAGGATAAAATTGTCGATGTTCTAGAGTTTACGTAATAAATCTGATAATAAAGCCACTCACATGTAACCAGATAGGATATCCATGAGCGTGGTTTTTCCACATCCTGATGGACCAATAATGCTTGTAAGCTCTCCGGATAGGAATTCCCCAGAAACTCCATGTAGTAAGCGTTTTCTGTCTGTAAAATTTAACATGGCATTGATAAGAAGAATTAAACATGAAATTGATCACATAACATGAAAACGTTACAGCATAAGAACATTAAGGACCGGTTTCCGAGCTCGGGATTTAGCTAGACTTTAAACAGCTGGAGTCGGAAAATTGACTTTCCAAAACGGGGCGTAGTCGCAGCTTTTATAACAGTAGTTGTAGTTTTTATTTTCTCATTTCTATAATTGGAAACATCTTTCCTTGACGAAATTATACATTCCTAAATAATTCAAAATAGCTGAAACTTTACAATTTTTTCTCTTCATTTTATTTTTGTGTTCAATTTTCTAGTTTTTCGAAATTCAATTCAAACGTGACTATGACAATGACTGCGACTACGCCCCGTTTTGGTAAACCAATTTTCTGACTCCAGCTGTTTAAAGTCTAGGACTTAGCTAAATCCCGAGCTCGGAAACCGGTCCTTATAAGCACTACAGAGAGGTCCAAGTTATGATGGCAGTGAAGATAGAGAGGGGAACAACGTTACCGTTGATCCTTTGTCTTGTCAATGCCTTCTATAGACGGCAGCTGATACAGGTTTATCGATGTAATATTAACTGTTCATTCTCGTTTGAAATAATCAATTATATTTTATTAAGCAAGAAATTATATTTTTCAGTTATTTCATAAAGAATTCTGTAATAAACTAGATATTTATCTCGGGCCACTCCCGTGTTTCGGATGGAAACGATAAACCGTCGGTCCCGGCTGCCTTAGAAGCAGTCGTTAGGTTATGTCAAAGGCCCTGAAATTGATCAGTTGCGACCTGAAAACTCTGACACCAGACCTGAGCCAGCCAGGTCACTCGATATTATCTATTAGTATTATTATAACTAAGATGAAATATTTTGTTAATTAATTATTAATTCTACATTGTTAAAAGACGATCTGGCAACAAAGCAAAGCGAGAAAGAGATAGCGCTATTTTTTGAATGATAGACAAGGTTTGCAATACCATTGTCAATCAAACACTGCCATTATAACGTGGACCTCTCTATAGTAGAGTATATTTGTATGGATTTTTTTGTTTTCCCTTTCAAGAAGGTCTCAACTCGCCTGAATAAATAATTTAAACCGTCAATGGGCCTTACGACTGTCATACTTCAGCCGGGACCGACAATTTATAATTAAACGGGAGTGACCTGGTTGAAAACTTTTGGTGATAAGGTGGGTTTAAACCCGGAATATCTGAACTGCTATGTGAAGCTTTAACACTGTTAAAATTATTATAGTTATAAATTATAAGATTTAAAAAAACGCAACCCGCAACGCGTTTCTGTATTGCGGGTACTCTATTGTGGAAACTGAAGGCGTTCATCCCGCATTTTCAACAATATTGACAACCAATTTTATTGTCACTTATCCGTAATGCTTATTATCCTGGGTAGCTTGAACTGGTTCTCTTGAAACCGGATAAACGAATTTTTAGTTCAGATATTTTTCAAAGAGCTACAATCTATTTGATTGATGGAAGAAATGAATTATGGATAACTTGTGTCTCATATTGGATACATGCGACATTGCAGTGGGACTTGCATTATTGTTCATCTTGTAGTCTATTTTCCCTAAATTATAATATTTTTTACTCATCATCATCATCTTCTTACAAAGATTAGGCTCTATTGGCCTGTACCGGCATCCATTTCTTCCTTGGTCTTCCTATGCCTCGCTTTCCTTCGGGTTTGTACTCCCATGATAATATTGGATGGCATTCTGAATAAATGAGTAGACCAATTTTCCCGATATTTCTTCTGAATATCCAATTGCGGTTCTACATTCAATATTTTTTTACTATTTTTTCAAACTTTATTGATGACAATCGAGCTGGGGCACGTGTGATGATTAGAAATCAATGAGTAATATGTAGAAATTGATGTAAAAATTAAATGATGGTAAGGTAACAACACCTTTTTATGTCTTCTACGTTGAGAAATAATTCTTATGAAAAACCTATCATATAGTGAGGACTACCTTATAATGGCAGTGGAGAAAGATAGGAGAACAACGTTGCTGATCCTCACTGTCTAGTCAATGCCTTCTTGACGGTTGCTGATACAGGTTTATTAATAAAAACAATATAAAAACTTTTAGTACCCTTTTATAGAAACTTAAAAATTTTTAATAAAAGGGTACTAAAAGTTTTCATATTGTTTTTATTTGAATCAAGTAGTTCATATATATGAGAAGTGATTTTAGGTTTATTAATGTGATATTAATTGTTTATCCTCGTTCAAAATAATCAGTTATACTTTATTAAGCAAGAAATTATCTTTTTCAATAATTTCATAATGAATTTGCATAATCGAGATGGAATACTTTGTGAATTAATTATCAATTCTACATTGTCTAAGGCTGTGCAAAGGCTGAAAATAAACTATCTACTCGTGATATTTTTCCAAGTTTTTCGATTTGTATCGAAAGCTATCAATATGAAAAAGTCAAGGAAACATTTTTTTTCTGATCATTACTTTTTGAGATATGAGCACCCAAAGTTAAAATTTTTGAGACAGAACATTTCAAATTCGTTAAGAGATGAATCCATGAGATTCAGAGGATAGATTCTTCATAATGGTATTGTTGATCTAGTTGAACAAACATTTTCTGAAAATATCAATTTACAAGATAGCTATTCAATTTACTAAAAGTAACTTTCAGTTGAGTTATTTTTGGTAAATTGAATAACTTTTTCAAAAATTTATATTTTCAGAAAATTTTTGTTTTACTAGATCAACAATGCCATGAATATATCCTCTAAATCTCATAGATTGATAAGTTACCGAATTTGAAATGTTTTGTCCCGAAAATTCAAACTTCAGGCGCTCATATCTCAAAAAGTAATAATCGGAAAAATGTTTTCCTGAGAAAACTTTATCATTTTGATAGCTTGGTGATATACAAATCGAAAAACTTTGAAAAATATCAGGAGTAGAAAGTTTATTTTTAGCCTTTGCACAGCCTTTAAGCAGATCTGGCAAAAGAGCGAAGCGATAGAGAGATAGCACTATCTGCTTTGTTGAATGATAGACAAGGATGGCAATAACATTGCTAATCAAACACTGCCATTATAACGTGGACTTTACTATAGGATCCAGTACCAGTGTACCAGTACCACTCTATGTCATCTATGCTGTAAAATAACTCTTCCGAAAGAACCTATGATAGGAACTGGTAGATATTTAAAAAAGTAAATTCAGTGAGCTAATCAATAAATTCATTGGAAGTATTTTGTTCACAATTATCTAAATTGAAAGTTGAAAAATAACTCTTCCGAAAGAACCAATAATAGGAACTGGTGGATTTAAAAAAAGTAAATTCAGTGAGCTAATCAATAAATTCAATGGAAGTATTTTGTTCACAATTATCTAAATGGCATTTATGTCGTGGCTTACTAGGCCACGGCAAGGTACTCTTCATGATATATGCTTGTTCTCTAACTATAATTATTACTAGGCTTGTCAAATCACGCACTTCTGTTTGAAAAACAATGGGAATGTGAATGATGCTTTAATTACCCATATGCGATGATAATCTGTGTGAATATTGTGTTACTGTGAACCATTGTTTTTCAACAACATGGAAGCACATACCATATTTCGTTGTTCAATAGATGGGGATTCGAGGATGAAGTTTTGGTCACAGTTAGCTAGGCCAAGCAATAGTTTCACTTGAAAAGTTCTCAACTAAACTTTGAGAAATATCTCCACAGACTCTATTTTATTTGTATAGTAAGGTCCACGTTGTAATGGCAATGGAGAAAGATAGCAGAACAACGTTACCGACCCTCTGTCTTGTTAATGCCTTCTATAAACGGTAGCTGATACATGTTTATTGATGTAATATCAACTGCTCATTCTAGTTTAAAATAATCAATTTTTGACCGAGCGGAGTGAGGTCTAAGATTCAAGTCGACGGTTTGGCATTTCTCTTAAATGTTTAAATGTTTATAATATGTTGCGCATTTACGGCGAAACGCGGTAATAGATTTTCATCTACGGGTATTTTCCTTTTTTAATTGCGCGTCGACGTATATACAAGGTTTTTGAAAAGTTTGCATTTCAAGGATAATATAAAAGGAAAAAGGAGCCTCCTTCATACGCCAATATTAGAGTAAAAATCAGACCATAGAATTATTCATCATGAATCAGCTGTCAAGTGATTACACAGATGTGTGGAGAAGCCAGTCTATTGCTGTATAAGATCTATAGTTTCAATCTGATACTTGTGAATGAGAATACTTCGTGAGGTCTACTGTTCACAGAACTACTAGTATTTTATTAAGCAATAAATTATATTTTCAATAATGTCATAATGAATAAAAATTATTAAAATGAAATATTTTGTCAATTAATTAATAATTCTACATTGTTTAAAGCCGATCTGGCAACAGAGCAAAGCGAGAAAGAGATGGTGCTATCCGCTTTGTTGAATGATAGACAAGGATGGCAATACCATTGCTAATCAAACACTGACATTAGAACGTGGACCTCACTTTAGATAAGATGGGGTTAGCTCATATCTGTGCGTAAATGCATCCTACCGTTTCTGATGGTTTATGGAGAAATGTCTATTAGGAATTTAATACTGTATAATATAATAATAATTATATAAATCCTATACTATTAAACGAGCAATTTCTGTTTATGTGTTTAGATGTTTGGATGTTTATATGTTTGTATTTCACCGGATCTCGAAAACGGCTCTAACGATTCTCACGAAATTCAGAACATAGTAGGTTTATAATATAAAAAATCGATTGCACTAGGTCTCATCCCAGGGAAAACTCGCTGAAGGACATTAAAAGGATATTTATTATTAATCCTTGAAAACACAGCTGATAATAATTATTTCGTCACTGTTGATGATGGAAGTGAGTGAGCGAGTTCATGTGTGTGGGAATGTGTCGAAATTATGACTCAGCTGTTAAACTTTTGTAATCATTCAATCAGGTACTTAGTGCCGGTTGCAAAAAAGCCGGGTTATCCTTAATCCTGATTGATTCCAGTAGAACCATCTTTTTGAAATGGTCTCTGATTTGGTTCACGTGAAATTAATCAGGATTAAAATTTAACGGGCTTTTGTTCAACCGAGCCTTTGTGAGAAAAATTTCTGCATTCCTCTGGGATTTAATCTCAATTTACTGTGATTGGATAGAACATTTCTGTATGAACTATAAATATTATTATAATTTATTCTTTCGTGATAAATTTTTTATGCGTTTGTACTCCAGAGCGAAGCTCGGTCCCCGATATTTAATATGTAATACAAGCAGGTTGATAATAAAATGGTCAACTATTCCAAATCTAGAGTGTTGATTGAAGGAAGACCCTCATACTTTTCCTTTCTGTCATCGCTGCATTCAGTGATAAACATAGATATTTAGTACCTAACGCACAGCTTCAATAATTACGTCTTAGAAGTATAGTATGCATATAGGATAGAGCTACCATTTATCATTTTCTCCGGTTATCATATAAGGCATTTCACTCTCACATCATAAAAAAGCCAGTAGCATTCTTTTTTATCAAAGCTTATCTACTTCAAACTGTAGAATAATCAACTGAAGGTAATATCTCATAAATTCACCGTTTGAATTTCTATTGTAAATTCATGTCTGCATTTCATCATTTTAATACGATTGTCTTCCGGGTGTCATGAACTTGAAGAAAAGATTTGGGAAGGGGATATGATTTATCATTTGTATGGTATGTTCTATAAATATGTAGCTTAACAATGGAAATGTAAGGCTGGGTACACACCGATTAGTCAAGACAAGACTAGTCACAATTAGTCACAATACTTCACATAGTTGCTTATGACGCAACTAACACTGATTAATCATTGCAATTAGACATGACTCCATAAACAACTATGTGAAGTAGTATTGTGACTAAACGTGACTAGTTTTATCAATGGAAGTATAATTCTGGGCACACACCGATTAGTTAAGACAAGACTAGTCACGCTTAGTCACGATACTTCACGTTGTTGCTTATGACGCAACTCACACTGATTAATCATTGAAATTAGACATGACTCCATGAACAACTATGTGAAGTATTGTGACTAAACGTGACTAGTCTTATCAATGGAAGTATAAGTCTGGGCACACACCGATTAGTCAAGACAAGACTAGTCACGTTTAGTCACGATA
This sequence comes from Nilaparvata lugens, assembly GCF_014356525.2. Lineage (NCBI taxonomy): Eukaryota > Metazoa > Arthropoda > Insecta > Hemiptera > Delphacidae > Nilaparvata > Nilaparvata lugens. Next base: position 68,877,431 of record NC_052508.1, on the reverse strand, counting down.
CTTCACATTGTTGCTTATGACGCAACTAACACTGATTAGTCATTGCAATTAGACATGACTCCATAAGCAACTATGTGAAGTAGTATTGTGACTAAACGTGACTAGTCTTATCAATGAAAGTATAAGTCTGGGCACACACCGATTAGTCAAGACAAGACTAGTCACGCTTAGTCACAATACTTCACATTGTTGCTAATGACGCAACTCACACTGATTAGCCATTGCAATTGGACATGACTCCATAAGCAACTATGTGAAGTATTGTGACTAAACGAGACTAGTTTTATTAATGGAAGTATAAGGCTGGGCACACACCGATTAGTTAAGACAAGACTAGTCACGTTTAGTCACAATACTTCACATTGTTGCTTATGACGCAACTCACACTGATTAGTCATTGCAATTAGACATGACTCCATAAGCAACTATGTGAAGTAGTATTGTGACTAAACGTGACTAGTCTTATCAATGGAAGTATAAGTCTGGGCACACACCGATTAGTCAAGACAAGACTAGTCACGCTTAGTCACAATACTTCACATTGTTGCTAATGACGCAACTCACACTGATTAGCCATTGCAATTGGACATGACTCCATAAGCAACTATGTGAAGTATTGTGACTAAACGAGACTAGTTTTATTAATGGAAGTATAAGGCTGGGCACACACCGATTAGTTAAGACAAGACTAGTCACGTTTAGTCACAATACTTCACATTGTTGCCTATGACGCAACTCACACTGATTAGTCATTGCAATTAGACATGACTCCATAAGCAACTATGTGAAGTATTGTGACTTGTCTTGTCTTGACTAATCGGTGTGTTCCCAGACTTATACTTCCATTGATAAGACTAGTCACGTTTAGTCACAATACTTCACATTGTTGCTTATGACGCAACTCACACTGATTAGTCATTGCAATTAGACATGACTCCATAAGCAACTATGTGAAGTATTGTGACTTGTCTTGTCTTGACTAATCGGTGTGTTCCCAGACTTATACTTCCATTGATAAGACTAGTCACGTTTAGTCACGATACTTCACATTGTTGCTTATGACGCAACTCACACTGATTAGTCATTGCGATTAGACATGACTCCATAAGCAACTATGTGAAGTATTGTGACTTAACGTGACTAGTCTTGTCTTGACTAATCGGTGTGTGCCCAGTCTAACTTTTTAGTACCGTAGGCTAGATCATTCTATCACTAGGTAGTAAAAAAAGCCCCGCACTAATCGATTTTTGTTTCTACGGTATTTTGCCGTCTTTATGAATTCTATTGGATTAAACAGATGATTTCAAACGGATGATTTTTGTCAAGTTTTGTTTAATCTGATAGAATTATGATGGCAAAATATGATAAATAACGATGGCAAAATATCGTACGAAGAAAAATCGATGTGTGTGTGCAGGGCTTAATGAGGGACGTTTGCACAGTCACATTTAAACTGATGATTTGAATCAGCTGGTAGCTTGAACTCAAAATGAGCCACTTTATAACAAACAATACTTGATTTAATACAGTTTAAAAAAATCTGGTGTGGCGCACTCACACAACTTTCCTTGCCGTTATTAAAATTGATCACCTGACGCTAGTGTTCCCGCGCATCTCAAGTCTACTATTCAAAGATTTGAGCCAGCTGGTGACAGGGCAATAACGCTGGAGACACACATAAGGTCTGCTATCTCTTCATAGTGAATGATTTAATAGAATCAACAGTAATTTGCAATTGAATAATCACATTTACTCGAATTTAAAGCTTATTTTCAATTTTAGGTGAAAATGTTACTGAACATTAATTGTAGAGATTTTCATGCTCAATCTACTCCACTTGATTTGTTTCGTTTCAATTGTATATGAAGCCTGATAATTGGGAATCTATCTGCATTGATGGGGCGAAGCTCCTGAAGTTTTTACAGATATGGGACTTGTGGCAGTTGATAGAGCTTATCGATGACTATTCTAGGTATGAATTTGATCAAAATCGTTGGAGCCGTTTCCGAGAAAATCACGAAAAACCCTGTTTTTGACAACATTCTCGCCATTTTAGCCGCCATCTTGAATTGCATTTGATCGAAATTGTTTGTGTCGGATCCTTATAGTGAAAGGACCTTAAGTTCCAAATTTCAAGTCATTCCGTTAATTGGGAGATGAGATATCGTGTACACAGACGCACATACACTCATACACACACACACACACACACACATACAGACCAATACCCAAAAACCAGTTTTTTGGACTCAGGGGACCTTGAAACGTATAGAAATTTAGAAATTGGGGTACCTTAATTTTTTTCGGAAAGCAATACTTTCCTTACCTATGGTAATAGGGCAAGGAAAGTAAAAATGAGCCACTTTATAACAAACAATACTTGATTTAATACAGTTTAAAAATAAATGTCGTTCAACTGGTTCAAGTGTTCGAGCTGTAACACACATCGATATTTGGACGTTCGATTTTTTGCCGTCCTTATATAGCTACTATTTGATTAAACGGAGCTTGACAAACATCATCTGTTTAATCGAATGTTTGTCGAGCTCCGTTTAATCTAATAGAATTTATAAGGACGGAAAAAATCGTACGAACAAAAATGATGTGTGTGTACCCAGCCTAAGTGAGTAGGCCTTCATAGATTGAGAAGCCTAGTATGAATATAATCCATTGCTTTTAAAAAATTAGCATACAAAAATAGAATACTTGACTACTGTCAATTTACGTGTAGTTCAGTATAGACTATTTTATTCCTTCTAGACTAGTAGTTCTGTGAACAGTAGACCTCACGCAGTATTCTCATCCACAAGTACCTGATTGAAACTATAGACCTTATGGAAATATAGCAATAGACTGGCTTCTCCACACATCTGTGTAATCACTTGTCAGCTGATTTATGATGAATAATTTTATAGTCTGATTTTCACTTTCCTTGCTCTATTACCATAGGTAAGGAAAGTATTGCTTTCCGAAAAAATTGAGGTACCCCAATTTCTAACTTTCTATACCTTTCAAGGTCCCCTGAGTCCAAAAAAGTGGTTTTTGGGTATTGGTTTGTATGTGTGTGTGTGTGTGTGTGTGTGTGTGTGTGTGTGTGTGTGTGTGTGTGTGTGTGTGTGTGTGTGTGTGTGTGTGTGTATGTGTGTGTGTGTGTGTATGAGTGTATGTGCGTCTGTGTACACGATATCTCATCTCCCAATTAACGGAATGACTTGAAATTTGGAACTTGAAGTCCTTTCACTATAAGGATCCGACACGAACAATTTCGATCAAATGCAATTCAAGATGGCGACTAAAATGGCGAAAATGTTGTCAAAAAAAGGACTTTTCGTGATTTTCTCGGAAACGGCTCCAACGATTTTGATCAAATTCGTACCTAAAAAAGTCATCGATAAGCTCTATCAACTGCCACAAGTCCCATATCTGTAAAGATTTCAGGAGCTCCGCCCCATCAATGCAGATAGATTCCCAATTATCAGGCTTCAGATACAATTGAAACAAAAAAATCAAAATGAAAATCTCTACAATTAATGTTCAGTAACATTTTCACCTAAAATTGAAAATAAGCTTTAAATTCGAGAAAATGTGATTATTCAATTGCAAATTATTGTTGATTCTATTAAATCATTCACTATGAAGAGATAGCAGACCTCATGTGTGTCTCCAGCGTTATTGCCCAGTCACCAGCTGGCTCAAATCTTTGAATACGGTAGTAGACTTGTGATGCGCGGGAACACTAGCGTCAGGTGATCAATTTTCATAACGGCAAGGAAAGTTGTGTGAGTGCGCCACACCAGATTTTTACTCTAATATTGGCGTATGAAGGAGGCTCCTTTTTCCTTCTATATTATCCTTGAAATGCAAAATTTCCAAAAACCTTGTATATACGTCGACGCGCAATTAAAAAAGGAACATACCTGTCAAATTTCATGAAAATTTTTTATCGCGTTTCGCCGCAAATGCGCAACATATAAACATATAAACATTTAAACATTAAGAGAAATGCCAAACCGTCGACTTGAATCTTAGACCTCACTACGCTCGGTCAAAAAAGTAGGCAAACATACAAAGCTCAAATACTTGCAAAAACATTACTTGAAGAGTACCTAATCACCGGATACCGGCAGTACTCAATCTCAAAATATTGTTCTACCAATTTCACGCTTTTTCTCCAGTCGAATCAACGGTCAAGACAACATCAATTATATTATTCATAACTACAGGGGCGGCCTGGTTCAGCTGGGGGCCCTCAGCTATGGCTGATTACGGGGCCCCGCACCGGGGGGTCAGGGGGTATCGAATAACCCCCAGCAAGAGGGGGAGGGTCCGGGGGCTTTCCAACGGAAAATTTTGTATAAATTGATGCCTAATAACTGATTTTCACACCGTTTTGGAGTATATAATATGTCTAAAAATTAGTGGCATTTGGTAGCTTATTATTTAAAAATATTTGTAATTTTAATGAGAAAATACTTTTTTGAGTCCGAGTCTGATGATGACCAACAACAGGTCGAAACGATCTTCACTACAAAAGTAAGTGCATTTTCACTTCAAAAGTGTTTTTTAAAATTCAAGTTTAATTTTAACAGTGAAAAAGTATGGATATACAACAGAGTACTTTTATGAATTTGCAATTGGGAGTAGCTAAAATTAAACTAGGTTTGTTAATAAAAAACACATTTCGTGGTTTATGCGTGGTTTAAGAGACTTCGTTTTGGTTTGGTTGCTCAGAATTGAGTATGCCTTCACCTTCTTACTACGAAAAAACATATAAAGTCCAAGTGAATTTGCTAAGGCAGGCCTTACATTTTGGGGGGTCCCTTGGCCTCGGGGCCCTCGGGGATCCCCGACCAGCCGACCTGGCCCCTGCATAACTATGTGATGTACATTGGAACCTCGATATAATACACCCAGTTATTGCAATTTTTTTCTTCAGTCCCTTGAAACGTTCATACACGGCTGCTCTAAACCTTGACATGTAGTACACCCCGATTTGGTAAATTTTTGGGGGGTCTTTTTAGATGTAGCCTACTACATCGAGGCTCCACTGATCATGATTGAAAAGAGGAAATAACTCAGATTTAGTCATTTTCACTCATTCCAGTGTCAGGTTGTCAGTTTTGTATGAATCATAGAGAAAATATAGCAAAAGATATACGTTGTTGGTTATCCATCTATCCAATACTTCAGTTTCTGTTTGGCTTGAAAATGTGCAACACCAGCACGGAACGGTCGTCGCCACACCAAAGAATGTAAGTGTTTTTTCACTTAAAATTTATATATAGTGAGGTCCACGTTATAATGACAGTATTTGATCAACTTTGGTTTTGCTATCCTTGTCTATCATTTGACAAAGCCGGTGGTACTATCCTTTTCCAGGTCCACAACGATGCCAATTATGTTTTTGACAGTGTAAAAATATAATTAATTAATGAAGACAATCGGCATCGCTATTCTTCTATCTTTATCCACTGCCTTTATAACGTGGACCTCACTATAGAATACGATATTACGAATAAGACTATTGTATATTTTATCTATGGTATGAACAGAAAAACTACTCACATAACCATGAATGAACGTATGAGCTATTGATGAATGAACTCACCTCTCATGAATCGAAACCCCTCACCACATCTGACTTCATGCGACAGCTCACTGAACGTTAAACATAAATTATTGTCTTTCGGAGAGGAACAACAATCTATCACTGAAGTCATTCTGATAAACTGTCGGCATGTGTGATTCGTATATAATCACAAAGTAATTTACAACTACTCAATAGACTCTCTTTTCTTTGGTATAATGTACGCGACTGACGATAGCGAAAAATCTAAAGTTTCAAACACTGATAGGAGAACAATGCTCCGAGACTGTCTACAACTACTCACTCACTCACTCACAGTCACAGACTAGAGAGTAGAGACTGCAGTTGCAGCATGGCTTCGTTTGTGTGCGTGCTCTCTCTCACACTCCTCTCTCCATCTCTCTCACTGCTTTTAATAGAGATAACTCTAATCAGCTGGGAGCAGGCTCTTTTCAATGACTCATCCTATTCTCCCTCAATGATTATTGATTAGAGTAGTTTTCAACTTATATGTTGAAAGCTATCTAAACATAGGGCCTACAAGTTTATCTAATCAACACTAATCAACATTGTCTATCGATATTTACTTGATTGTATTGGAATGAGTAGCCTACGTCTCACTCATATTATGCAGTCATATCAATTATTAGTCATGTTAATCAAACTGTCCTTCCAAAACTTTGGAAAACGTTCAAAACCAAACAGACACTTATACAGGCTCTTATGAAGCAGTGGGTGTTTTTTGTCGAGTCAAATAGAAGTTTTCCTTGATGCAAGATCAACTATACACATGGTAATTTAATGCAACAATCGCACGCGGTAGAGACAAGTGATAACGTCTCAAAAACCAGTTTTTTCTTGCGGTTCTTATAATTTCAAAGTTGTAAGATAAATTATTATAATGATGGTTCAGTTACTAAGAGAGAGTTAAAATTGTAGCGAAATTTATGTTGATCAAACTCGTGTTGTTTTTCTCCTAAAACTCACGTCTTTGATAAACAAAGATATTTCACATTCCATTTCAAAATTTGTGTATTGGAAACTTCTGGTGACATTTAAAGGCAACTCAATTTATTCATAACAGATACCTTAAAAGTGACATTCCAAGTCAAATTATACGAAATGATTAACCTTCAAGAGAGCATAGAAAAACTCAAATGAGGAAGTACTTTCCAATTAAATGTATATCGAGAGCTAGAAGAATGTTGAATAATGAATAATTTGACCAATCTTCCTAGATTGATAAGGTTTTCTATTAGCTAGAAATAAATGATCATTTTTCTTAGATTGAGACAAGGTCATTATGTTACTTCGTAAAAGATATACTATACTTTTACTTACGGTACCAATAAATTGGAAATAGATTCAAGTCAAGAGCATGAGTCAGTCCAGAGACAGCATTTGTCACACCTTGAGGTCAGTATGTTACTTATAAGTTGAGGATGAAATACTTTTATTTACCAATAAATTGGAAATTAGATTCTAGATTCAAGTCAAGAGCATGAGTCAGTTCAGAGACAGCATTAGTCACACCTTAGGTTGATTCAGACATAATAAGTCACTACGCTAAACCATCAGTTCTAATCTTATCGTACAGTTAACATTCTTAATTATAATCAACCGTCCCATATATAGTGGGACATCTAGACCTAAGTTGCATTTTGTCTCTTATCTATGGAGCAAAGGTACCGTAGCCAGACTGTACTAAATTCTATTTAAGTTGAGTCAGATGGGATAATGAAAGGCATTTGTTTTACAGACTATACAAAATTCTATACAAGTTTGGTCAGAAGGGAAAAAAATGAGAGACATTTGTTTTTTGTAAAAATAGTGCAATGTATTTGTAAAATAATACATTGTCCGTAATACATAATTTTCTAGGAATATGAATACATTCTTATCGATTCTATATGTTGTATTCATCAATATATCTTAATTAATTTGAATAACACATTGAAAATGATGGTACAGTATACAGCTACAAACTAATTCATTCAGATGAAAAATGCAGCTAACTTGCCTTCTAAGGCGACTAAGAACAGAATAAGAACATTTTGATAAGGACAGAAAAATAAATAAAGTGAAGAATTTATCAAATATTTAAAGCGCAGCAAATCAAACACTTCAGAACAACACAACAGTAGCTTAAACTATGAAATTTTTCATGAAAAGATAATATTCTACAACACTAAAGTTTTATCTTTTTATTTATTTGAGCAAATATTGGTAGCAAAGAATATATAGATATAAATATCTCTGAGTAATGGTTATTTAATAATATAGCTCTATAAATAGTTCTTAATTATTAATAGTTCTTTACATTAAAAACTGAAGATAATTATTGGTCTCTAAGAACGTTCTCGATTTATTGGAATTACAATAATATTGAGTCACAAGAATTAAAAATACATAAATGTTGGGCTTTTTCAAATATTGTAAGTTGAAGTGAGAAACTATTTTAATAGCAGATAATTTCCAACGGAATTCATTTTTTTAGTCTTGGAATGATGTTTTATTAGTGGAAATAATGATTTTTCAATCAAGAAAATTTCAAAATTGAATTTTTCGATTGTACTTCTCAAGCCAATTTAGGTAAACATTCAAATCACCGATCTCAGTGTGCTCTTCTTGGAAACTTATCACATAACCACTCTTAGCTACTTCAAGCTTACAACTTTTATCATTGGAGACATTCAACATTATAGTTCTGAAACTTAAATGATAATTTGAGTCAAAGATTCACTTTGATCAAGAAAGTGTTCCGCAAAATAATTATCAACCAAAGGTTAAACTAATAGACGGCTACTTACAATAGTATCGTTTCTTCAAATAATGCTTGACGTTTTTCTAGATGTAGTGTATAGTTTAAAAAATAATTATCTTTTTTGACAAATTTTCCCTGCTCCAAAAGCTGTCATTGATATAATAAAAATAAAAATTGAAAACATTTATTAGAAACAAATATACGATCTTGAAAACTCAATAAAATTACGGTACCATGAGTTAGGTATTCCTTATTTCAATTTATTTCTGTTAAAGTAATATACTGTTTTTGCTTCTAAAAGTTTCTGTGTTTCATAATATATAATAATATAATACACATAGGCTTACATATCATGTATATGTATTGGATCTTGTATCTTGAGTTAGTTGTAATATCATGTTACAATTAAGTTTTAAAATTATTGATCATATATGAAAATAATAGAAATAGTTGGAATAAATCTCTTTAATGGATATATTGTTGATAGAATACAAATTCATTCAATGCTTCCAAGGAAAATTAATAAACTGAATGAGGCTTTTATCAGAACACAATATTATATAGAACTGAAAATTTTGTGAAGTGAACAACTACAAGACTTAACCTATTTCGGACTATGTGTAACCTTATCTAAATTTGGGAGAGGAATAGCACAAGGTTACCTTATTTTTTCTCTCCCTATCATTTTTGATGACGTACTTGTTGTATGAATCAATAAAGAAGAATCAATCAATAGAGAGTACAGACTGATGCATGCTCTCATTCGAAAACTATTGTCTTAATATTCTATTGTGATATATTTTTAAAAAACGTGTTGATGATTCAGAATGAGGGATAGCCTAGTAATAATAGTTTGGCAGCTTATGTATTGGGACATTTTCTTTCTAGAATATTCTTTTTCAGTTTGTTAACCAATAATGTTACCTATCTTGAATTTCTACTGATTCATTTTTAAACGTCTATCATTATCAAGCTCTTTAACACAAAAGGTGAGTGATTCACAAAAAGGCAAACATGATACAGTTACTATTTTTCTCCAAACATCAAAACATCAACATTATTCAATCTGTTTGCTTCTATAAAATATCGAAATCAACACAATCAATATTTAATATTGCAATATAGATGAATTATATGAGAATGAAGTGAAGAATGAACAAAAAATGAACGTTACTATTTTTCTCCAAACATCAAAACATCAACATTATTCAATCTGTTCGCTTCTAAAAAATATCGAAATCAACACAATCAATATTTAATATTGCAATATAGATGAATTATATGAAAATGAAGTGAAGAATGAACAAAAATGAACGATCCAGCAGTCAGTCGAATGATGAAAGCTAGAATGAAGACAGCCTCATGCTTGCCGTGGTTGATTTGGGGCATGATCATCAATGAGCATGATTCATGATGCATGATGCATGATGGTGGATGGTGATGATAAATCATGATGCATGATGGTTCCTGTTTCAACCCGTTGGACCCGAGATTGCCGCTTGGATGCAAAGCACAAATAATAATAAATCAATTAAAATATCAATGTAATCAATAGTTGCAAATCATGTACAAAACTAATGAGAACAAGGCATCTTATGTACACAAATGGATAGGGTACCGTACCCAATAATTTCATAAGTATATTTCAGTCCTTTTTGGAGAATCAGTAAATCAAAGAATCGAGAGGAAGCAATAGAATAATAAAACAACATTATCCCAGTAGCTTTGTCTCCAAATACTATTATTAATTCAAGAACCTAGTAGCCCAAAACACGTACAGTACAGTAGGAACTTATTGAGAACAGCCTTCAAGAGGCCAGGAACGAATTATTTATCTAATTTTGAGGACTTGTTTGATAAATTTCAAAATATAGAGAGGAAAATTGAAGAGAATACATTTAAAATTATGGTTTCTTGATCCATTCCGAGCTGTGATGTATTAACACACAGTTTTGATGTTTTTACACCGACGTGCGGTCAATTATTTAAGCAAATAAGCTACCGTATTTGGTTTATTTACTGAATTTACTACTTTCAAACGACTATGGACGCTTGCTTCCAAGTATTCCTGTCAGAAAAAAATTATTACTTGAATAAATTAATTGCACGTCGTTGTAAAAAAAAACATCAAACCGTGTGCTAATAAATTTGAATTGTATGCTGAAAATTGGATCTAGATTGATGTATTATTGTCTGCTGGATGTGATAAAGGGAAGAAAGAGGAGATGGCTGGGACATTGGATGAGACGGCAATGCTAGTTGGTGGATGCCATGGAGGGGACCATTCAGGGAAGAAGAGGAAGAGGGAGAAGAAGATAGAAAATGTTGGACGACATCAAGGATGGGATGAGCTACTATGCAACGAAGCGACTGGCAGAGAATAGAAGGGAGCTTACGAGCAGAAAACTACAGACAGACAGATGTACTATTGGAGTATTATCGTGATTAGAATTGATGCTATGACAGGTATTGGACCGTTTGTGTGAAAATTGATGACTCAACTACTCATCATCTATTATTTATTAATTCAATATGTAATCCATCATTTATATGTGTTTATTGATGAATATATAGGTACCAGTTCTGTGGATCTAGATTCCAGTTCTAGTCATATTGATATTTTATTCATTTGGTTTTCAAATGGATAAACTGGTACACAGTACCCAAATACTAGACAATACTTCTTTTATTTAATAATAAGACACTGATGTTGTGAAAACTACTATATTTATTCAAAATTAATTAAATTACAGAAGAAGGTTTCATGGCATAACCTGCCACATCTTCAGCTGTACTGAGGTGGTGGTTATTGCTTAAGGAACTCCATCACATTATAGCCGAAATATGTGTAGTGACAATAAGAATATAAGTGTGAGGGTACTAATAAATTCACTCAAAAAATGTACTAGTAAGCCCTAGAAAATACTGTACATATAGGTTAATGGATATCTCTCTATGAGGTCAACTGGATATTCACTCAAAAATAATGAAGGTCAGGAAAGTGAACATTGTTTTTTCATATATTGGTTTGATGCTTGGAAGTAATTACAAATGTTCATGAAAATATCCCTCACAAGGATTTAGCAGTTAGGTCATGTCAGAAGCCCTGAAATTGATCAGTTGCGACCTGAAAACTCTGACACCAGACCTGATCCAGCCAAGTCACTCGATATTATTATTATTTTAGCATTTAAATTCAAAATTTTTAGTTTAGTCATTAGTTTTGAAGTGGAAATTGGACTTTTTGAAGTGAAAGTGAAATCTTAACCTTATTCTTTTTTGAAACTTTTATTTATTGTAAAAATTTGGGAGAAGACAGTTTTGGGCTATGCCTGTTGTCTTCTCCCAATCATATTATATTTATTATAATTATGATTTGTAATTGTCAATGAAATAAAATAAATAAATAGTCATTTGAAATGAAACAGTGTTCGATCGTTCCTAGATTTTTTTCAGTATCAATTTGCCATAATTTATGACAATCAATCATCTCGCTGGAACTAAGCTCATAAGAGAATCAATGTTTCAAAGTATATTTACATGATTATACATGTTATTCAGATAATCTGGTCAGGTAATTTTCAAACACTTATGTTTTATTCACAAATATACATGAGACAGTGGTAATACATTAATTTGAATATTAGGAGAACTCAATGATTAACTCAATAGAGATCGTGTCATTAAAAATATTAGTCCATATTATAATTATTATAATATTAATTAGCATTTGAATAAATGCATTCTCTATTTAATTCCATCTGTAATTAGTCCATATTATATGCTCCTTCATGAATATTCTTCATAAGCATTAGGTATTTGGTAAGTTAATGGGACAACAGATCCATATACAAGCATATGAAGCTTAACAGTTCATAATATGAATATTCACATGATAAACATTTCCTGGTCAGTTCAACTCCATTATTTGGAAAAACTTTTCACCGTCCATTGATTAGACCTGGCTTCGTCATAGAGAGTATAATAATATAATAATCACTTGTTTTAAATTGGGTAGCTTTTGCAGGGTGAATCCAATCAAATAGATTAAAAAATTATTTAAAATAAAGACAACGATAAACACAACTAATAAACTAATTATCACAATTGCTTAAGATATCTAATCATCACCATAAATCTCTATATCGTAAATAAATCGAAATCTTATACCTATAATTATTATTAAGAATGTATTAGAAATTGCTAGAATAAAATCGATCTTAATTTAATAACTTAACGATCACCGTACCATCAGCTTATACTTAACAATATTAATAGAAGTATTACGGTAATATAATATTGATAAAATGAGTGTATTTACAAGACTTTTTACAATATATTGTGAATGCCAGAAAGTATAAATTTCCAGTGGTTGTGTTGGTTCGGTTCTGAGGACTAAATTATTAGACGCTAAGCTTCACATGTATTGCTCTTACCATCTCATATCCCGCACATTCATATGCCACACATTCATAAGCCACATTCACACTCATGCACGTTAGTCAGCCAAATCGGAACTTTTATTTTAAAAATTTGGAGAAGCGTCAAGCAATAAATACTGGCCCGAAACAACTAGGAGTTGAGGCTCTTCCCCGTGCATAAGATACTTTGGAGGTCTGTAGAAATATTGAAGTAGCCTAAGGCCTTATCGGTTTTATATATTTGTAAAACAATTTATCACCTACTATTTTAGTGTGAATAGAATTTTATATGCAAATTTCAATTTTGTATGAAAATAAAGCACCGGCACATATATTGGTTTGTTTTTCAGATTGATTTCTACATGGATGCAGGTTTGATGCCTAGTGGGATCGGACTCCCCATATAGGCTATGATATCCATACTGTACAAAGTAAGGATTGACTTTATCAATAAATTATAGCCTAGTTTATATGGTTGAGCTTTTTAATATTTTCTCTTTGAGTTTTGCTAGCATATATTGCATGAATTTCCTTTCAAGATGAGCCAGTATTTACCAATTGTAACATTCTCATATCAAGAACTCATCTACTCATTAAAAAACCAGTAGAATCTTGGTTCTCTTAAGAAGTAAAACAAGTTTTTGTGTAGTTGAGAAGTTGATATTGTGGTAATTTATGAATAATTATAATAATAATGAACTGAGTTTATCTAAACTGAGATTATCAGAGATTGACAATGGTGTAATAACCAAAACCGGTCTTTCTAAGTATCAATAAATTCTGTGGTTTTTGACAATTTCTTAGTCTTTTTCATTCAATAAAACAAGTTTGTGACAACAAAATAATCCTTAGTAGTTTTTTCCAAGTGATGAGACAATAATCATACCAGTGCCGTACTCAAAGTGAATATGAAATTATATATAAAAAAGAATATTCCATAGATACTGTGCTTAGGTTTTCTTTTCCTTAGTAACCTCCTTTCCTAGATAAATTAGTAATTCTCATATAAGGAATATTCTGCAACTATAGTGAGGTCCACTTTATAATGGCAGTGGATAAAGATAGGAGAATAGCGATGCCGATTCTCTGCATTAATCAATTATATTTCTACACCGTCAAAAACATAATTGGCATCGTTGTGGACCTAGAAAAGGATAGTAACACCGGCTTTGTCGAATGATAGCAAAACCAAAGTTGCACAAATACTGTCATTATAACGTGGACCTCACTATAGATTTTACCCTTTTTCCAAGTCTGCGGCAAGACGAGCATTTTTTCTTCGCGTGAACATTGCTTGTTTTCATGCTGCTTGAAAACTATCTTGGATTTATAGTATGTTTCGCACCTAGAGCAGAAAATGAGATTTTTCCAGCTCGAAATCGATTTTCAAGTCCGAGGCCGTAGGCCGAGGACTAGAAAAGATTGAGAGCTGGAAAAACATTTTTGCCCGTGGTGCGAACGATATTTTTTGCCACACTACAGGTATTGCTGACAAAATAAATAAAGAATACAAAATAAAGAATACTCGTTAAGCTATCGTACCTATCTCTTGATTTTAGTGGTAGAAGATTTGCAGTCAGGATTTCAGATTCTTTTAAATTTCACTTGGAATACCACAGTCATCTTCAAGCATTTTTGAAAATTCGGAATGCACTAATAAACAATAAATAATTGAATAAAACTGGTTGCGAAGCGAATTAGTTTGATTCGAAACTGGAACTGAAATCATGGCTACTTCAGCTGATGATGAAAGTGGCCACTCGCCCGATCTAGCGGATGACTTATTAACTACTTCCATGAGCGGCTGGAAAGAGACAACTTTCTGGCCTAGCCCGGAAAAGAAACCCTTTTCTTTCTGACGTCGTCTGCAAACAAGGTCTTTCAGATCTACGTAGGGACTGGAAAACAGCTGCTTTCTGTGCAGTGGGGCGAAAAGTATTTTTCAAACGTCACATAGCGACCTTTAAGACACGCCTGTTACAGCGTGAAATCAAGCTCTTGTAGCATACTTCAGCTGCATCGAATGCTGTCCTTCCGCAGGAATTCAAGCGGCGTGAAAACAAGCTGCGTTCGTACGTGAGAAAATGCTAGTTTAGCCGCAGCCGTAATAAAGGCCTAAAACTAACACATTATCAGTAAAACTCAAACAGTTTAATTAAATGTACCGACTAACAACATAATAAAATAACATCTCTACAAACTCAAACAAATAAATGAAAACTCAATTTCCGCTTTTTGCTGAGAATACAGCCCAATCCATTGAGATAAGAGTTGAAATCGGTTATAACAATTTACGGAATACGTACACCTTTATCACTCTTTCAATTTAAAATTCATGATTAATAATTAATCAATTATTGGATATATGAATCCAGCATTACATGCAAGTTGGGGTATATATTTACAACTTATTTCAAAAGAAATCAAGGTTTTAAAATCTTACTTCTACTACTATTCTACAGAGAGCAAAGTCAAAAATTATAAATCACGGCTATGTCATACAGCTTTTAAACTTGATGTTGCTTCCCATGACGAAACACTATATAATAACTCTGTTGTAGTTCTGACACTGTGTTACTTGTAAATATTTGAAAAACACTTACTTTTCTTGGAGTATTGAGGAATGCATTTCACTCCTGAAGAGGAGCTTCATCAGCCTGACACCAGGGCGCTTGCTCTTATGGGTTGGACTGTGTGGCCAGAATGTGGGCAAATATTACATTACAATAAATTATCAAATAAACTTCAAATGTAAAGTAATATTTCCCCACATTTTGGCCACACAGTCCAACCCATAAGAGCAAGCGCCCCTGGTGTCAGGCTGATGAAGCTCCTCTTCAGAGTGAAATGCATTCCTCAATACTCCAACAAAAGTAAGTGTTTTTCAAATATTTACAAGTGGCACAGTGTCAGAACTACAACAGAGCTTTTAAACTGCTTTCACCCCGAGGGTGATCTTGTGTTATTATACAGGCCTATGCACAATGAACATTTGATTTTCCCTCCAACTAAATAGGTTTTATTATTAACTGATTATATTATATAAAATGTAGAATAATTATATAATCAGTAGATAATAGATTTAGTTGACGGGAGAATAAAATGTTAATTTTCAGATAAACACAGCATCCTGCTTGATGAACAGGCCTATGCATGATGAACATTTGATTTTCCCTCCAACTAAATAGGTTTTATTATTAACTGATTATATTATATAAAATGTAGAATAATTATATAATCAGTAGATAATAGATTTGGTTGACGGGAAAATAAAATGTTGATTTTCAGATAAACACAACATCCTGCTTCCAAGAAAATCCACAATCGTTATTACATTACATTTATTACATTCCTCAATCAGAACATCAAATTAATGATTGGGAGAGAATCAACAGGATAAACCCAAAACAACTGTTCCTCTCCCTAATTTTGATAAAAATAGTCCAAATGAGGTTATGAAAACACTTTTATAAAGATCACAAAAATTTACAGTCCAAATATACATAATACTAAAAATTTTGTATTTCGGTTGATCAGAAAGATGAAACAAATTATTATTACACTTGAAAATGCATTAATAAATTGAAAAATATTATTTGTTATAAGCGATTTCAACTCTGAACCCCATTCAATGTGGATCCACTTTCCATTCAACAGGTCCATTCTCACACACTCATTTAAATTCAGTCTTTGTTTACTCTCAGAATCTTCAAAACAGCAGCGTTCAAATACTATAGATGTGATTGTAGAATAGAATCGATTCTTACCTCTCTCGCAGAAACCATTTTTCAATACTCTTTACCTATGCATAACGCGTCGTTTCAGGGTGACATACGCATGAAACGAGAAGAAAACGCACATACTGATTAGAATAATCACGTCCCACCAATAATGGTCTTCTTTCATGTCGATTTCGTCCAGTACGACGGAGGGTATTCTGTAGTGACAGTAGTTCTTTGGACAGTCCAGTAGTGGACGTTGGAAGCCGTATGTTGAGAGCACCATCCCCTCCATGGTGTAACGCATGTAGCTTAGAAACGAGATTAAGTAGAGTGGCAGTGTCATATGCTTGTAGAGAGCCAGGAAGCCTCCGAATAGCAGCATGAAACAGAATAGGACGGAGCCTGTGAAAAGTCCGTTCTGAAAAAGAGTAAAATTGAATTTTGATTATAGTGTCAAAGATTTTTCATCAGAAATGCATGCGTTTGATAGAAAACAGAATTTATGGTGTTGAGGCTGTGCAAAGGCTAACAATAAATGTTTGATAAGCAATGGTATTGTTCTGAAAAATAATAAAATTGAATTTTGATTATAGTGTCAAAGATTTTTCATCAGAAATGCATGCGTTTGATAGAAAACCGAATTTATGGTCTTGAGGCTGTGCAAAGGCTAACAATAAATGTTTGATAAGCAATGGTATTGCCATCCTTGTCTATCATTCAACAAAGCAGATAGTGCTATCTCTCTATCGCTTCGCTCTGTTGCCAGATCGGCTTAAAGGCTGTGCAAAGGCTAAAATAAATGTTTGATAAGCAATGGTATTGCCATCCTTGTCTATCATTCAACAAAGCAGATAGTGCTATCTCTCTATCGCTTCGCTCTGTTGCCAGATCGGCTTAAAGGCTGTGCAAAGGCTAAAATAAATGTTTGATAAGCAATGGTATAGCCATCCTTGTCTATCATTCAACAAAG
Source organism: Nilaparvata lugens (assembly GCF_014356525.2). Lineage (NCBI taxonomy): Eukaryota > Metazoa > Arthropoda > Insecta > Hemiptera > Delphacidae > Nilaparvata > Nilaparvata lugens. The sequence continues at coordinate 68,859,967 of NC_052508.1, read as the reverse complement.
CAGATAGTGCTATCTCTCTATACTTCGCTCTGTTGCCAGATCGGCTTAAAGGCTGTGCAAAGGCTAAAAATAAATGTTTGATTAGCAATTGTATTGCCATCCTTGTCTATCATTCAACAAAGCAGATAGTGCTATCTCTCGATCGCTTCGCTCTGTTGCCAGATCGGCTTAAAGGCTGTGCAAAGGCTAGAAATAAACTTTCTACTCTCGATATTTTTCAAAGTTTTTAGATTTGTATATATATCATCAAGCTATCAAAATGAAAAAGTTTTCTCAGAAATACATTTTTTTCGATCATTACTTTTTGAGATATGAGCACCTAAAGTTAAAATTTTTGGGACAGAACGTTTCAAATTCGGTAAGAGATAAATCTATGAGATTCAGAGGATAGATTCTTCATGGTATTGTTGATCTAGTAAAATAAGAATTTTCTGAAAATATCAATTTTTAAGATAGTTATTCTTTCAATTTACTAAAAATAACCAAAAATAACTTTTAGTTGAGTTGAATTGAATAACTTTTTTAAAAATTGATATTTTCAGAAATTTTTGTTTTACTAGATAAACAATACCATGAAGAATCTATCCTGTAAATCTCATGGATTTATCTCTAACCGAATTTGAAATGTTCTGTCCCATAAATTCAAACTTTAGGCGCTCATATCTCAAAAAGTAATGATAGGAAAAAAATGTTTTTCTGAGAAAACTTTTCGTTTTGATAGCTTGATGATAATATATACAAATCGACAATCTTTGTAAAATATCACGAGTAGAAAGTTTATTTTCAGCCTTTGTACAGCCTTAAAGATCCAGTCTTTTAGGCCTATGTATTGCTGAATGTTACAAACAGAGAGTGAATGAGTATGTTTGTACATCACTTTACTTATTAGTGAGATCAACGTTATAATGACAGTAAAGAAATATAGGAGAAAGAACGTTGCCGATCCTTGTCAATGCCCTCTATAGACGGTAGCTGATACAGGTTTATTGATGTAATATTAGCGAATCACTCTCGTTTAAAATAATCATTATATTTTACTAAGCAAGAAATTATATTTTTCAATAATTTCATAATGAATTTTCATAATTAAGATGAAATATTTTGTTAATTAATTATTGATTCTACATAGTTGAATTACATAGTCAAAATTCTACATAGAGAGGGAGATAGCGCTATCCGCTTTTTTGAATGATAGACAAGGATAGCAATACCATTGCTAATCAAACACTGCCATTATAACGTGGGCCTCACTAAAGAAAGTCAGGACTGTACCTGTCCCTCATCCAAGGCCAAAGACTTGGCCTTCCCAAAATTTAGTAGGCCTACTAGCCGCCCCCACGAATAAAAAGAAGGTAGTTAGAGGTCGTTGCTGTTTTAAACACTGCTAACCTTCTTTGGACCTCTCTCCTCAAAAAAGATGTTTCCCAACAATTTGTGTATTAAATTAACTTCAAACTGAACAGCGGCATCAACTGAATTTTCTATAGTCTGTCCAATCTGCCATGAGCCCTGAAAGATTAAGCCGACCCTCGCTCCCCCACGCGCAGGCACACACGCACGGCTTACCTGCGCCATTGATATACCTACTATGTATACTACCATAGAGAAACAATAGCGTAAGTAGATATCCCATGGTATAGGGCGTTTATGTCGCAACTTCTACTGTTAACTCAAGCCGATTATTGTTTTGACCGGGGTAATAGTGTATGAACGGCACAATATGAGAGACTACCAGCGTCATAAAGCTTCACAGGAAAGAATGTTATCAACTTGTGATAACAGTAAAAGTTGCGACATAAACGCCCTATACCATGGGATATCTACTTATGCCATTGTTTCTCTATAATACTACGTAGTATACAGGTAGGCCGACCGTCCCTTTACTCACACACACAACAGGAGACTGCGCTTGTGTGTGTGAGTAGTAGGAGGGTCGGCCTAATCCTTCAGAGCTCATGCCTGATTGGACAGAGTATAATTCATATCGTGAACTGGCTAAACAATACTCTTCAAAAAGAAAGAGGATGGGATGAATTTTCGTTGACAAATCTAAACAAATCTCTCGTCCATTACAGAACTACATTAGAATTCATTGCAAATCAACCTATAGTAATTCAAAAACTACAGTACCTATTTGAATTTTTGTAGCTAACTAACAGTTTTAGTTGTATTCAAATATCAGTTGAGACATTTTTTTATAGAATAATACATCTACTTGTGAATAAGATGTGATAAGATATTTCTTATGGTATTAAATGGATATTCTACATACATACTATTATAAAATTATAGATAATTAGATATCTTCCATTATCGATATTAAAATTATAGATATATTCCATTACCAAGCTCTCCACTCTAACATAACTTTAAATTATTACAGTATTATTCTATTTCACAATATTTATAATATAGAAATATATACAGTAGTTACTTAATGAACACTATATATATTCTTTATGGCACTATTTTATGGTCGAATGACAGCAATTCTCAATCTTTATTTGTATTGCAAAAAAAGAGCTATTAGAACAATTTGTAATGTGCCTCCTTTAACTCACCTTGTATTTTCATGTTTAATTGTCTGCTTTTTATAAAGTCAAATCTACATTTATTCTCAACTCATGACAACATTCATTCTTATAACACAAGGAATAAATCGAATCTAAGAAATGAGTACTGCTCTTACAAATCCAGCCATATAAGTCTTAAGGCCTTTTCAATAAAGTTTTATAATCATTTACCACCAAAATATTCGAGGTTTGACGCTCAGGGAATTTAAACAAAGAATTGAGAATTTTTTTTTTTATAAAAAATTGTTTTTATAGTGTAGATGAATATCTCAATATTAACATGAAGTCTATCCAGATTTTTAGGTAATAATTTATTGCTAAGATGTATGATCTCTAATATAGTTTGTAATATTGACGTGGCCGATACAAATTGTAAAGTGTTTGTCTGCGGCAATAAATTGATTTGATTTTATTTTAACATAAAAAGTTCAAGATTCCAAGATCAATCTCAGCAAAAACTGGAAAATTAGTATAATTATGAGCGCTTTATAATATTTTGAAATTCATTTCTGTCGTATTTATTATCATCCCCAGATGCAAGTTTATTTTTTAATCAGTGACATATATGATTGCTGAAGCGAAATTACCGCTCAGTTAAAAGTAGCTTAAATACTCCCATTGGACGGATCTCCACTTGAGGAACCGAATTTTCTAAATATATTACATCATCTGTAACGAATTTGAAATGGATAAAACCACCACAAAAGCGGTAGGTGTAGCCTACTTATATATGTCCTACCAGGACAGTCCTGGACATCACACACGAGAAACATTATCGTAATATAATCTAATATATTCGGACTATGTGTAACCTTATCTTAATTTGGGAGAGGAATAGCACAAGGTTACCTTATTTTTTCCCTCCCTTTCATTTTTGGTTATGTACTTGAATGAATCAATAGAGAATAAAGAAAAAATAATATGTTTCTACATTATCAATATTATAAAATACTATAATACTGTATATTGTAAGTTATATTAGAATTGAGAGCTTGATAATGGAAGATATCTATAATTTTTGATATCGATAATGGAAGATATCTAATTATCTATAATTTTATAATTATATCCATGTAGAATATCCATTTCATAACACGATAAATATCTTAAACCATGGATACATGGGAGATATCTTACCACAGGATTTATAGTTGTTCCAAGTGCTAGGCCGATGAACTCTGATATGATGACTGAGAATTGATTGACAGCCAAGAACATGGCGAAACGCGGCCACTCTTGGATCTGATGCGTCAGGTAGTACGAGACTGACACATACACAGTGCATAGCATCATCTGAAGACGATAAACAAAGTCATTCAAACAGAAAATACTATAAAGATTTGAATTATTTGTAGTTCAAAAAAGAAAATAAATCCACTCAAGAACTGAGAGCTAAAAATATGTCCATATTTTTTAAATGTATGAATTCAGGGCTACTTTCTTGTATTTATAATATAATTATAGTACCCTTCAACTTTAAAATTAATTTTAAAGTTAAAAATTGAAGCTAAAAGTTGAAGTTTTTAATTTTAATATATGTACTTTAAAATTAATTTTAAAGGGTACTATAATTCTATTTTATGAATAAAAATAAGTCATTCAAAAAGGAGATACGTACTATAAAGATTTGGATAGAATTTGTAATTTGAAAGAGAAAACAATATTCTACACATCATCTGAGAACGAAAAAGTAAGTCATTCACACAGAAGATACATACTATAACGATTTGAATTATTTGTAATTCGAAAAAGTAAACAATATTATACTCTCTAAGGCATACACGGGTGAAAATTATTATTGTAAATTATTTTATCTGTTGTAAAGTCACTGCAGTCAGCCTGAACGACTAATAATTTAGTAATAATTAATATTGTATAAAATATTTCCTCCTTCTTTCCTTCCTTAACCCCTTTTAGTTCTTTGATTAACTCCTCATTTCTTCTAATTCTGATTATTATGTTATTATAATTTCTCATTATGATTGTAATCCTTCATTTCATTTCTTGTATATTACTCTTGATTCACGACAAGCTATTTTATTTTATTTATTCTTAATTTTAATTTAACGTGTGAATAATTTTGTGTTGATCTGGCACCTGCTGAAAAACCCACGGGTTTAGCAATGTGAAACAATGTGAAACTGTTTTTCTAATAAAATTGATTGTTTGATTGAACAGATAGATTTATAATTATTATATTATATTATTAAAGGTCGATTCAGGAGTTAATTATAATAAAGGTGGATTCCCAAGTCGATTTAAAATTCTAGTCTGAACAATATTACTATGACAAGAAGTGATCAGTGGAGAGTCAACTTTGATACAGTTTATGATCGTATTACATACATTATAGAATAATTGAAATTTATTATTCATTGATAGAATCTAATTCAGATTGTTCCAATTAGTCATTTTATGAGATATGCATACTAGATCTAATCCTGGCCCAGAATTTGAAGAAAGTTGAGAAATTGAAAATACTGTTATTTAGGTAGCTTAGGACAGTTAAATTGAATTAAAAAAATGTGTCGATCTAATCCTGGCCCAAACTTTGAAGAAAGTAAAGAAATGAAATAGACAGTTATTTAGGTAGCCTAAATTATAACTAAAATATATGTAGTTCACTCTGATAATAATCGAATAGAAATTTGTCTAAGGCAAACACCAATTGACAACTTATATCTTTACAGACAATCCTATTTCAAGGGTAAGTATCAGACAAGTCTTTACCACTATTCAAATCATATTCATAAATAATCATGATTCTAGATAATAAGATATATTATCTTAAAATGTATTAATTCAAGGCTACTTATTTTCATTTATGAGGTAGAATAATTATTATAGTAACCTTTTTTGAAATTGATAAAATAATAGATATTTATTTTTCAGATGTTGTGGATCTGTGGATCACTGAAACTAGTTGCTATAATTTGTATTTTTGATCTATCATTTTATTAATTTTAAAAATGTACTACAATTCTAAATATGAATACAAATCTCATTACCCTTTTTTGAATTATTTTATCACAACATGTTTCAATATTCATGCCATTTTCAAGTGAAAATCACTGCATGAATGTTGAAACATGTTGTGATAAAATAATTCAAAAAAGGGTACTGAGATTTGTATTTCTATTTATATTACAAGTAGCCCTAGACAGAAAAGAGTCAATAAAATACTATAATTTTATTTCATTAAGAAAAAGATATATTATATATAATGTAGACCTACCTGTACAGGAATATTAGTGAGTAGGAATGCAATGTAGTAGGTAGAGAGCTTATACCAGTTATTGAATTGCTCCTTCTTCAGTATGTGGAGCTCTGAGGGAACTGCAAAATCAGAAAAGGTTCAAAATAACACAATGAATGACAAGGAATCAAGTGATGAAATACATGGGGCTATAGTGTATTGTTGATTGTAAATTAGATGTATTCTGATCATTAAAGTATTTATTTATTTATTTATTCATTCAGAATTACACACTTACAGAAAAGTACCACAGTCTTATAAGCCCAAAACGGTTCCAATTCTAATTTATACAACAGTCCAAATGTAGCTAGGTTATGTGTCACTTAACATTCATCAATATTACACACTCAATTTACAATTAAAAACAAACAAAAATCATTTTTAAACTAAAAAATACTTCTAAATTAAAATTGAATCAATCACAATAATAAATAGAAAAATCCAAACTTTGAAAAAACTACAAAATTTTGAGACTTTAAGACTTTTGAGACTTTTTTGGGACATTAAGTTTGACTACCGGTACTACTCATTATAAGTTTGTGATTGATTTAATTTTATTTAGATGAATTTTTTAATCTAAAAATGATTTTTGTGTGTCTTGAATTGTAAATTGAGTGTGTAATTGAAGAATGTTAAGTGACACATAACCTAGCTACATTTGGACTGTTGTATAAATTATAATTCGAAACGTTTTGGGCTTATAAGCCTGTGGTACTTTTCTGTGAGTTGTGTGATTTCTGAATGATTTAATAAATAAATACTCTCATGGAAGATGTATGAAAAAATATTCATGTGTAATTAAGATTGACTGAATTCTTGAGCAGTGGTGTCCCGTCTTTCGGAGGAGACGATAAGCTGTCGGTTCCGATTACCTAAAAAGTAGTCGTCATCTCTCATCATCATCCCTCTCACTCATTACCCACGCACAAGCCTTAGAGCTTATGTGGGCATCACCCTCAGTATTATCATTATTAAAATATTCTTGATCGAAACGAAATCAAAATGGATCGAATAATTTTACTGTTCTAATGCGAATAACGACATGATATTCCAATAGGTTAGGTACCTAATGAAAGTATTTTGTCATGAAAAAAAATGAATAAATAGATTTCTACAGATGAAAATAATTACTGAGATATTTATTGCATTTATTCAAAAGCTAATGAATTAATAATGACTGTTAACCCTCTGTTGTCAATATTTGCAGTACCAGAAGTCTTTGGGCGGTGATTTACAGCATATAATTTGGATTTTCGTTTAATAATAATTAAATGTAATTATTAATTAATATTATTAATTATATATAATTATATATAATTATTATTAAATAAAATTAATAATAATTAATTAAATTGAAAATAGATTTCACTGTATTCTATTTGTAAAATTGATGTCTAAGTAAATATAAGGTTGATTTCAACCTTACCAAGTTTATTTAAATATAACACATATGAAATCGAGTCAACCCATGAGTGAACCATTGATACCTATAGTGAGGTCCACGTTATAATGGCAGTTATATTGATTAGCAATGATATTACTATCCTTGTCTATCATTCAGAAAAGCGGATAGCGCTATCTCTTTCTTGCTTTGCCCTGTTGCCAGATTGTCCTTTAACAATGAATTAATAATTAATTAACAAAATATTTTATCTTAATCATGAAAATTCATTATGGAATTGTTGAAACATATAATAATTTCTTGCTTGATAAAATATAATTGATTCTTTTAAATTAGAATGAACAGTTAATATTACATCAATAAACCTGTATCAGCTACCGTCTATATAAGACATTGTCAAGACAGAAAAAATTCATTTTTTGCCATTTTTTCTGTCTTGTCATTGACAAGACAGAGGATCGGCAACGTTGTCTCCTATCTTTCTTCTCTGCTAATATAACTTGGACCTCACTATAGACTGAAAATCGGATGTTTTAATGGAATAATCAGAACAATTTTGATGTGATAAAAAAATAAGGCATGAGAACCTTATGATTTATAATTGTTCAATCAAATATCCATTCCCATCTCATTTTTGATTACGGTATTAATAATAATTTCTCTGGATGTTGGACGACACATCCAATGGTTTATTCATAAATTCAGGAACATTACAATTCATTTTCTCCTACATTTTCAATAATATAACAATATTCAAGGTTTTAAAAATGATACCTCACTGTATAATATAATATGTGTCGAGATTATCATAAAATTAATACAAATTTATGCTACAACAGATTAATACAAAAAATTCCAAAAAAATCTAAAACTTTATCTATTACTCTAAGCATCACCTAGTACAATGATACTAAACCGAGGTACTATTTTTACCTATAAATTACCTTATTTAAAAAGAATACTACTTAAATCTAAAATCCTACTTACTATTAGTTCCTCACTACTTTGTATTCCAATAACGAATAACCAATGTCTAATTTTTCTTCTGAAGCTATTGAAATTTTCCTCTCCTTTGATTTCTATTGGTATTCTATTAGATATTGTAGACCTTAAATATCCTAGTGATCGTTGCCCAAATGGTGTATTCTCAATCTTCCATGTATAGAGAGCCGTTTATATTTGTTGATCAATAAAATCTATGCTATTCCTTTTTGAAGTCGGAATTTGTACGTTAACATTTTGAGGATATAGGTAAGGTACAGGTAACAGAAAGGTGCTACTTACATTTTAAAATAGCTGGCATTATCGAGGTGTAGCTCAGATATACGTTTGTGCACAGGAAGAAGCCTACGTTATTTACACTAAGACTACCATCGTTGCCACACTTGTTGAAAATGAGGCCCATCACTACGCCGACAAGGAAGTGCATTATCATTTTCAAGTGTGTTACAGTCTATAAAAAAAGAAAAGCATAGTGTAATATAGCCTAATTTAATTTAATTTAATTAGTAGATGGTGAAAAATTGAGGAAGGTCATGTCATCATTATATTTGTTATATATTTACAATATTACCATCAATTTCCTCTCCATGGAAAATCCTCTCCAAGAAGGACCTTGGAGAATTTTACATTCATGTAAAATATATTATGTTGTAAATTGAGTTCTATGCAATTTTGAAAATCTACAAAATTTTTTCTATGTATTTCATACGACATGCAGTCAAATATCTAAGTAAATAGTAAAATTCTTCTATCTAAAAGAATACATTTTATTTATATTTTGAATAAAGAGTAGATTAAAGAATATATTTTATTTATATTTTGAAGATTTATTTTATCTAAATGATTTCAACCGGGAATGTTTTTCCATAAAAAATTATATCTTTGTGTTGTTGATGACGAAATAAAATTTTCAACTTATATTGAAAAATTTGACAACTATTAAATAATTATTGTAATATCATAAAACTGTTTACTGTTCAAGCAGTAGAAACAATAAAATATTGCTTCTAAGAACTTTTCAGCTTACTTATACACATTTTGATAGCATCTAGATCATAGTATTCATACTATGTTATTATTCAAAAAAGTTATTATAATATAGTCATTAAATTTTGTAGAACATTGAATATGTCAAACATAATCTCAATATTTCTTGTAGATGTATGTACGGTAGCGTGGTTAGTCGATTTCCTATAATTGAATCTGAGAATATTGCTGATATCTAACATTGTTACATTTTGATTTGTTGTCTGTATTATCTAATACCATTTTGGTAAGTTGATGAACCAAAAATTAATATCTAACAGTGTAGAATTGTTCACAGTGGAACAGAACATGCTCCTTGAAAAATAAGCGAACAAAATAGCTTACCCAATCCCTATACAGTTGGATAATGCATCGGTTGATGAGGACCCATAACCTTAGAATTTCTGGCGGTGTTACCGGGAAGCCCATCATTTTCACTTTTTCAATATCATCCGAAGTTCGTTTTTTTAATTGTGCTGTAAAAGACAAGACGATAGTATATCAATCAACTAATTAATTCTAAAGATCCTAATGCAGGAAGAGTTTTGTTGAGATATGGGTCAAACCAAATCCAATAGGTATTTATTTATTCACAAAGGAAAATTTTATTAAATATTTAAATATAAAGTTTATCAACTTTTTATCAATTTTTTATCAGTTTTTATATACATCTGCAGGGATAAGTTATGAATGGAGATGATTCCCCTGAATCGACACAGTCTTGGTGTAAGGAATGAGTTCAGTAAATTACATTTATGATTAATGAAAACAATATAAAAACATGAAGTACCTACCCATTTTATTTGAAACATTTTAAAACTTTAAAACATTTCAACAACTAGTTTCGGCTTACTTTGGCCATTTTCAAGTTTTTATAAAACTTAATTCTATTTTGAAAAATAATCTACAGATTTCATGTTTTAAATAAAAAGGGTACTTCATGCTTTTATATTGTTTTCATTAATTTTAATAAAAGTGAAGTGATTTCACATTTATAATTAAGATATATAACTATAGTTATGTGATAATCTTGATAATAGAAACAACAAAGTCTTACATTATATATAATACAGAAAAAATTGTATAAAAATGTATGTCAAAATATGCATATAGAATAGAAAAATTGAATGATGAAACTGAAAACAATGCTTATTGGTATCATGCTTTGAGAATATATTTAATGAATTGAACCTTAATGCCAGCCTGTTAAATTTTAATCGTGATTAAATGCCATGGGAACCAATCACAGGAGCCTTTCTTTAAAAAAGCTTTCTCTGATTGGAAGAATAAGTGGTTGATTTTATCAATACCACTATTGTTCAAAATTTACGACATCAACGTCTTTCTCTCTTCTCTTTAAAGTACTCTAGAGTACTTCTTTCTCTTTTTTCTCTTTACTCTTTACAAAAGAGTCTTTACTCTTTCAATTATGAAGAAATACCATAACATCTCTTACCATACAATCGAATTACTTCTCTGATTAGTTCTCGTGGCATTTAATCATGATTGAAATTTAACAGGCTTAGTGGGCTAATTTTTGAACGCAATAAAAATACTTATTAGTAACTTTTCTAGTATCCCGGAAATTGTAAAATGATATTTATTTTTCACTGTCATCTGAATGTGAAACAGCGATTCATTTTTACATTGTAAAATTGGTTATTGTAAATTAATGAGTAACAAAATTAACACATGGTTATTGGAAATTGTAAAATGATTTTCATCTTTTACTGCCATTTGAATATGAAACGGCGACTACCTACCTCTGATAACAGGTGGCGGAGCCCTCCAATTGCTGTTCTGAGATGCATCTATCATCCTGTCAGTGTGGTCACCGAATTCTCCACTTATCACGTCCATTACTACAAATCACAAACATACGTCATAATAATCATTATCATTCACTTTTTGAACAATAACCGATGCCTACTATTACCATACTAAATCTATCTTATAGAGATAGTTATCAAATAGAGCCAGGTATTAAACTTTAAATTTAATAGCCTTATTGAACTTTAAATTTAAACAAACTCAACATGTATCAGAAGAGTCAGGTATCAAACTTTAAATTTAATAGCCTTATTGAACTTTAAATTTAAATCTTAGTGTCCGGTTTCCCATTAGGGAACATTGGACTATATACGGCGAGGCGGAACTACCCTTGGATCTCCCCACCACTGACAGCCATACGCTAATAATAATAATAGCCAATTAAAAAAATAGCAGTGGATAATGTTAACAATGTAAATAAATACTATCTGCTTGTGGATGAACCACAATTTATTATTTTATCCTTTTAAAACGAGTTATAAATCCTGAAATACTGTTTCTCCTTCTATAAAATGTGACGATACTGGCAAAATATTCTACGTTCGACAGTTATAGTCACATACAGACACATTGACGTGTCTGAAAGGACTCATTTCATTTGCCTAAGAAGATATTATTCACTGTAATGAATGGAAAATTTGATTAATATTCCTATTTTGAATTTACTGGAATGAATTGTGGATGAGTATAGTAGAATATAGAATAGAATAGAATTTTATTAGTCATTCAATATTATTACAAAAAAATACATCGACTTCGTCAAAATACATCTTTTTTAAATCACTATTATTCATTAGTCAGTCTTAAAAATACAATTAACAAGTAATATGTAAAGCATAGATCACAAGTTACTCATTATATCATAAGAGAAATGGTACCAAGTTTATAGAAAAGAAATCATTTACTGTGTACAAACATTCATTAACTGATACATATTTAATTTTACTTTTAAATTGAGTGAAGTGTTATTTTAAATAGTGACAAATAAATAGTAAAATAAATAATGCAGTCACGTGTCATGGACCAACAAGAGTAATGAACTACAGTTATAAACGCATTAACCATTGAAAATAGATAGGCCTAATCTATGAGAACAATCATTTTTAGAATAATATAGTGTTATTTCTAGCAAATCAGCACCATATATTTTCTAGGCTAATGATGAAGCTATTCAACGTCTTTGGAATATACATTAACATTACATGGCACATGTTTCCCCTTAACCTGTTTCTATGCTCAATTGTATTCTTTTTATAACTTATTATCTTCATTCTGTATTTATTACTAATACTTAGATTACTTTCAACTACTTATGCTTTCCTCATACTTATCAACTTTCTTATGTATTTGTGAATTGCATGTACTGTATCTCTTATTTTTATTTCTTCTAGTAACTTGCTTAATACGATTGTAAATTGTAGTGAAGACTGTTTTGGGCTTAATGCCTGTAGTCTTCTTTGTTCTGTTATAAATAAATAAATAATAAATTTGAACTACTACTTGTTCGCTTTACATGATTCAAATTTTTGCTGAAATTTATCCTTCAAATTTATGTAGCACACTTGAATAGAAAATCAGATACATTTTTGTCTTCTATTATTCAAGGTAAACTAAAAACTTCTAATGTACAACTTTTTCTAATAATATAAGGAAATATTATATATGGTATATGCAAACTGAAATTATAGATTAGCTACATTATAGGAAACTAGTATCCGCACCTTGTATTAAAATTGGAGAATGATGTTCAATATGGAAATGGATGTGAATTATATATATATAAGACTGTATTATATGGTCAAATAATGAAATAAACCACTATCGAAATGACTTATTCAAATTATTGATTGCGCGAAGAATATCAATAATATATTATTAGAAACTTTAAGCAGAAGAAATCCTTGTATGAATATATTTAAGCAACACGGCTTTTTCAGTTGAATCGATCTCCTATCAAGGATTGCAGAATAGGTAATCTCATAAACTTATTCAATCTGTCTCAAAACAACTTTCAGATTTCGACTTAATAATCATGCTGATTTAGACATACCGGTACGTTTCTGATAATTTGATTTCCTAATCCAGAGTCACCGGTATAGACCTATCAATTTTGAATGTAGGCCTACCTGTGAAGCTGTAGGCCTATCATTATTTTATCATAATTGAATTTCCTATAGTGAGGTCCACGTTATAATGGCAGTGAATAAAGATAGGAGATCAACGTTGCCGATCCTCTGTCTTGTCAATGCCCTCTATAGACGGTAGCTGATACAGGTTTATTGATTGACTGTTCATTTGAAATAATCAATTGTATGTTAGTAAGCAAGAAATTATATTTTTCAATAATTTAATAATGAATTTTCATAATTAAGATGAATATTTTGTTAATTAATAATTTACTCTACATTGTTAAAGATGATCTGGCAACAGATCGAAGCGAGAAAGAGATAGCGCTATCAGCTTTGTTGAATGATAAACAAGGATAGCAATACCACTGCTAATCAAACACTGCCATTATAACGTGGACCTCACTATAGTCACGGAGAAGAAAGAGTTTATCAGTATAAATTGATACTGCACGTCAGGCAAAACAATAGCCCGCAAGTTCTCTCTGATTCCTTCTACTTTGTTCTATAGTACAGAATCACAGGTATAGAATGTTGAGGTGCGTACAGACTTTCGCTCTGCTCCGCAATCGAACGTCACTCGAGCAGATCGATTGATGATCGACCGGGGAGCAAGAGTGGAACGCGAGAAGAGCTAACATCTCCCGTAACGTTCATGATCGGAGCGATTGCGGAGCGATTGCGGAGCGAGTGCGGAGCGATTGCGGAGCGAGTGCGGAGCGTGTTGGAGGCGCGTATATTTGTACGTACCTTGAGGTATATGTGTAAGGCTGACAGCATTGATATAGCTGATGCAAAAACAAAATTATTGACCGAAGTGAGGTCTAAGATTCAAGTCGACGGTTTGGCATTTCTCTTAATGTTTATATGTTGCGCATTTACGGCGAAACGCGGTAATAGATTTTCATGAAATTTGACAGGTATGTTCCTTTTTTAATTGCCCGTCGACGTATATACAAAGTTTTTGCATTTCAAGGATAATATAAAAGGAAAAAGGAGCCTCCTTCATACGCCAATATTAGAGTAAAAATCAGACTATAGAATTATTCATCATAAATCAGCTGACAAGTGATTACACAGATGTGTGGAGAAGCCAGTCTATTGCTGTATTTCCATAAGGTCTATAGTTTCAATCAGGTACTTGTGGATGAGAATACTGCGTGAGGTCTACTGTTCACAGAACTACTAGTATAAAAGGAAAAAGGAGCCTTCTTCATAAGCCAATATTAGAGTACAAATCAGACTATAGAATTATTCATCATAAATCAGCTGACAAGTTATCACACAGATGTGTGGAGAAGCCAGTCTATTGCTGTATTTCCATAAGGTCTATAGTTTCAATCAGGTACTTGTGGATGAGAATACTGCGTGAGGTCTACTGTTCACAAAACTACTAGTATTGTATATTTGATTATTATTTGCATTATGAGTATTAGGTAATAACTCACCAAAATCGGCAGGATTATGGTACTTGGGACAAGGAATGTTGATTGACTGCAGAAATTTGACCAAGTTGATGCTAGAGCCTGGTACACACATCGTCCGCCATTGATGAGGTAAACATGGTCGAACATTTCAAAGATTGTTGCGCTCGGCTGATGGATTGTGCAAATTATATTTCTTCCGCCTCTTGCCAAACATTTTAGTAGAGAAACCAGTTGAACCGTGCTTGAGCTGTCCAATCCTCTGCAAGTAGGGATAAATGCAAACTATTATTATGACATCTTGAAAGGGCTGGAAATCTTAATTTATAATCAACCTTGAGTTTGATTTTGATGAGACTCTTACAAAATTGTTGATAATTAAAATATTGTGAATTAGCATTTGTGAATACCTATTATTACAAATCTAGAAATGGCTAAAAAATCGTAATTATAATCAACCTTGAGTTTGATTTTGATGAGTCTCTTACAAAATTGTTGAAAATTAAAATATTGTGGAATAGGCTCGCATAAATGTTTATCTAGAAGTTGTAGAATACATACTCCCATGAATACAAATAGAAATAAAAATCTCAGTACCCTTTTTTGAATTATTTTATCACAACATGTTTATCACAACATTCATGCCATTTTCAAGTGAAATGGCATGAATGTTGGAAATGGCATGAATGTTGAAAATGGCATGAATGTTGAAAATGGCATGAATGTTGGAAATGGCATGAATATTGAAACATGTTGTGATAAAATAATTGAAAAAAGGGTACTGAGATTTTTATTTCTATTTGTATTAAAAGTACCCCTATACAGAAAAGAGACAATCCCATGAATACAGTATATTATACAGTATGCATACTCACAAAAGTATTGGAAATTTTTGATTAACTTTAATACTGATTAATTATTATTCTTAATAATATAATATCTATAATTATTACTCTTCAAAGCTGCAACTCCGGAGTTGTCAACTGAGTTTTCAACAAATTACGGCAATTCGTTCAGACTTGATAATGCATCAAACATGCATTTTGTATCCTGTACATTGTATAAAGCCGTCTTTACACCAGAGTTTTCATCTGAGTTTTAAAAAAATTTCGACAATCTGTTGAAAATTTCTTAAAAAGGAACCAACATTCTGTCGTCAATTTGTGGAAATCTTTAATTTGAACACAATATTTATGTACCCTACTCACAGTGTGGGTTGCATTCTTCTTCTTCTTCTTCTTCTTCTTCTTCTTCTTCTTCTTCTTCTCTTCTTCTTTTCTTCTTCTTCTTCTTCTTCATCATATTATTTTTCTTATTAATGAAAAAAAAGAGTTAGCTTAAGGCTGTGCAAAGGCTACAAATAAACGTTTTACTCGTGATATTTTTCAAAGTTTTTTAATTGTAAATCATCAAGCTATCAAAATAGGTGGAAAAATAGGTAACAACTTTTTGTTGCACTGCATTTTTAAAACAGCAACTTTAAGTACAACAACAAAAAATTGACAACTTTATTGTAGAAAGTTCATTTGTGAAGTTTGGTGTAAACAAAGCTTTTACTCGTGATATTTTTCAAAGTTTTTCGATTTGTATATCATCAAGCTATCAAAATGAAAAAGTTTTCTCAGGAAAATATTTTTTCTGATCATTACTTTTTGAGATATGAGCACCTAAAGTTTAAATCTTTGGGACAGAACATTTCAAATTCGGTAAGAGATAAATCTATGAGATTCAGAGGATAGATTCTTCATGGTATTGTTGATCTAGTAAAACAAAAATTTCTGAAAATATCAATTTTTGGAAAAGTTATTCAATTAACCAAAAATTACTCAACTAAAAGTTATTTTTAGTAAATTGAATAACTTTTTTAAAAATCGATATTTTCAGAAAATTTTTGTTTTACTAGATAAACAATACCATGAAGAATCTATCCTGTAAATCTCATGGATTTATCTCTTACCGAATTTGAAAATGTTCTGTCCAAAAAATTTAAACTTTAGGTGCTCATATCTCAAAAAGTAATGATCAGAAAAAATATTTTCCTGAGAAAACTTTTTCATTTTGATAGCTTGATGATATACAAATCGAAAAACTTTGAAAAATATCACGAGTAAAAGCTTTGTTTACACCAAACTTCACAAATGAACTTTCTACAATAAAGTTGTCAATTTTTTGTTGTTGTTCTTAAAGTTGCTGTTTTAAAAATGCAGTGCAACAAAAAGTTGTTACCTATTTTTTCACCCAGAGATTGTGGTCTCTTGTAGAGGGCGAACATTTTTGTTGGCAACTTCCTTACACTGAATGGGAACAAAACATTTGTTGAAAACAAGGATCTTTATAAGTTGAGGACATAATGTTGCTGTGCTTCTCAAGAAATGGGCAAAAAATGTCGAAAACTCAGTTGGCTGGTTGACTTGACCGGGTCAGTGAAAACTCAATTATAATTTATTAGCACTAGCTTGTGAATGAAACTGCGCATGAGGCTTGAATTCTGCTCTATAGTAGCCTATAGGTATAATATATAGGCAACGTTAATATAGACAGACTAACTCCTATCTACTAACTTGGATTAGTAACTTGCGAAACAATGAATCGCTAACCGCAGAAAGGAAACATGACCAACTTTTTCAAAAAATGTTTTTTTTTTCATTAAATCAACTATTTAATTCAAGATACATCGTTTACTGTAGAAAGGAAACATGTCCAACAGAAAGCATTGTAATGGCGACGTTTTGAATATATCGTTTACTGCGCAGGTATAGGTTTAGGTTTTTTTCAAGTTTTTTGTCTCTCACGTAAAATAATAAACTGGCAACATGTTGCCTTTCTGCGGTTAGCGATTTATGTACTCACGTCGTTGGTTCATCTAGAAACATGATCGGAGGATTGTCTACAAGTTCCAGAGCAATCGACAACCTTTTCTTCTGGCCTCCCGATAATCTGCCACACCGTGTGTACTTACAACCCATCAGACCAATTGTCTCCAAAATATCGTCAATCTGGAACATATTAAAAAATCCACGCTGTTCATTCCTATTACTTATAAAAAAAAATCAAATGGAATACATCCATTGAACGCCCTTCAGCAGCCTGTACGCAAGTACAATAATAGCATCAACTGAACGTCCACTAGCCCACCAGCTGTCGTGGGAACACGGAATTGGAAATGCCATAAGTACATTATTTGAGTTCCGGACATTCTCATTTCCACGTTCCCATAGCAGCTTCATTAGTTGCTACTAGTTAGCTACTTATTAGCTACTTTATTAGTTGCTACTTAGTTGCTACAGCCTGCCCTGTATGCAGGCTGCCTATCTTGAATGGATCAGGTTCCAATGCTTGGGAACTCTACACAATGTCTATAAGGTTCATGAATAATCAAACTCTTTAAAATGTGCTGACTATCAGATAATATGTAATTTTCAACAACTTGTACGTTTACAATATAAACATATTTTCCCTTGAAAACCACTAAATTATAATAATTTATTATGTAATAATGTGATAGAACTGATTATACATCCTGAAACAGAACGGATATCCTTTCATAAAATCGATGAAAAAGGATAGATTGTACAACACGCCAAAGAAGATTGTTGTGCATTGTAGTAGTAATTCAATTCAATTGAAGTGGACGAAAATTGTTTTTTCCCTATCATATTTCTATAGAATGAGCAATTTGTTCAGCTCGAAATACCTTTTTCCCCTTCAATGTCGAAAGATTCAATAAAGTTGTTCAATTCTTTGAAGAAGTCAGTCATTCAAAAGCTGCGTTTACACCGAAGTTAATAACAAAATGTTAATAACTTGATCCTTATGGATTCTATTAGATTGAACGGAACTTGACAAACACATATGTTCATCATGTGTATGATAACTTATGCTCAATCTAATAGAATCTATAAGGATTAAGTTATTAACATTTTGTTATTAACTTTGGTGTAAACGCAGCTTGACCTTCACACTTCTTAAAAATGACTTGAAAGTTGTAAAAAATGTGTGAAAATAAAAATACCTTATATGATATCATGTTCATATACAATTCTCTTTTATATTTATCTTAAATATCGTCCCCTGATCAATCTATGAATAACTAAAGAGTTGAACACTACACTCGTACTTACAATAAGTATCTTCGATTTCTGTGATATAGCTGGACTCAATTTTAAATCTGCAGCCATCGACATAATTTCAAAAACTGAGAACAGAGGGTTCAGTTGATCATCTTGCATGATGTAACATGACTGTTTTGTGTTGACGCCATCTTTGAAATAGTTTTCTATTTTTCCAGCTCCGCTCGTTGTTATTGTACCAGTCATGCCTTGTTTCCTGTAAAATTAATAATGGAATAAATATGATTCAATTGAGACGATGTTATAAATGACATAATGTTATATGAATATCAAATTCAATTCATGAAACAGTGATATCACTGAATTGATAAGTATATAGTCTAGGCAAACGTTGACTTGTGGGGTTCTTTGAACCTTTTTTTTCACATTCAAATTGAGTTTATTCACAGAAATCATTACAAATACAGTACACATGTATAAATACTATTAATACTTGTGAATTTTCCCCACATAGACAAGTCTGTGTGTGGGGAAAGAGTTCTAATGAAAAACAATTGATAGATCCTTTGGATCCTTGAATCCATCCCTTCAAAACAATAAACAATAAGCAAACTATAAAAGCAAATATTTCAGTGATGAATTGTCTTTTTTAGTTAGGGCTACTCCTGAATAGAAATAACAAATAAAAATCGAAGTACTTTTTTTAAATGGTTTACTTGCGTCATGTCGTAAGTAAACAATTTTAAAAAAGGGTTCTTCGATTTCTATTTGTTATTTCTATTCAGTGATGAACTATATATTTCATTTTTTCAAAAACACTGAATACGGTACTCTAATGTAACTCATGTAAATCAAATATGAATTTGGGATGCGATTAATTTCTTACTTGCGCTGATAATCTAACGATAAGAGAAGTTGAGATTCATGCGCCTGCTATACCCGTTGTAAGGGTGACCACTTTGAGCCGCCTCCTCTGTATATCATTATGGCGAGACCATATTAGGCGATTTTTCAGGCGTTTCTAAACGATCGCCAGGGCAGGAAGCTCTCCGATTGGCTGATTATCAGCTGATTTTCTAACGCCAACCCAATCAGCCAATCGGAGAGCTTCCTGGCCTGCCGCCTCGTCTGAAAAAACGCCTAATATGGTTTCTCCCAACTCATATGAATTTCTAGTTTTGAAAAATAATTCATATCTGTGAGTTTCTCACAAATGTTTGTCTAGTCTAGAGTATTCAACTATTAGGCTGGTCACACACTGATTTGTCAAGACAAGACTAGTCACGTTTAGTTACAATACTTCACATAGTTGCTTATGAAGCAACTCACACCGATTAGTCATTGCAATATTAGACATGTCTTCATAAGCAACTATGTGGAGTATTGTGACTAAACGTCGTGTCGTCTTGTCTTGAATAACTAGTGTGTGCCTAGCCTTATAGTAGATGTGTTGAGTTCATATTTCTACATGAAAATATTCCACTTTTATAGTTTTGATCTTATCATATTGCCTTTTGTGACTTATTTATGAGGAAAAACTCTATTCCTATCATTCTATGTAGGCTTCTGTTCAATACTATAAGACGACAGAGCGATCATTTAGTTGCTTATGGAGTCATGTCTAATTGCAATGACTAATCAGCGTGAGTTGCGTCATAAGCAACAATGTGAAGTATTGTGACTAAACGTGACTAGTCTTGTCTTGACTAATCGGTGTGTGACGAGTTGAGAATGATCGATGTTTGTACTCAGTGGTCGCGCTGATGAGCTACCCTATCGATCAGATAAGTTGAGAATCATGCGCCTGGTACTCCCTTTGGAAGGGTGACCGCTTGAGCCAACTGAATATGATGATTCATGAGTTGTAAAAATCGTTTCTCGGTGGTTCGGAACCCACCTTCAGCTGTAGGTCCCCTCATCGTCAACGGTATCATTAACCACGTACAAACCTAGAGCTCATTTGAGCATCATTATGAGTGAAAAACTGACATGTCAACTCGAACAAGTATCTGATGTCACCTGTTTGAAATGTTAACAAACTCAGTTCACGTTTGAATTTGTATTCCATATGATAATCTTTCCATCTGTTGAAAATTATTTTTTTTCAATCAAAAATATTATAATTTCTTCAGCAATATTTAGTTTATTTGATAATTTTTTAATCACCAATCAAATTGGCTTTTTCAAACGTGACAATATTGATACTGATGGGTACGCATCATAAAAAATCTGGTGTGGCGCACTCACACAACTTTCCTTGCCGTTATGAAAATTGATCACCTGACGCTAGTGTTCCCGCGCATCTCAAGTCTACTATTCAAATATTTGAGCCAGCTGGTGACAGGGCAATAACGCTGGAGACACACGTGAGGTCTGCTATCTCTTCATAGTGAATGATTTATAGAATCAACAATAATTTGCAATTGAATAATCACATTTTCTCGAATTTAAAGCTTATTTTCAATTTTAGGTGAAAATTTACTGAACATTAATTGTAGAGATTTCATGCTCAATCTTCTCCACTTGATTTTTTTTTGTTTCAATTGTATCTGAAGCCTGATAATTGGGAATCTATCTGCATTGATGGCGGAGCTTCTGAAATTTTTACAGATATGGGACTTGTGGCAGTTGATAGAGCTATCGATGACTATTAAGGTATGAATTTGATCAAAATCGCTGGAGCCGTTTCCGAGAAATTCACGAAAAACCCTGTTTTTGACAACATTTTCGCCATTTTAGCCGCCATCTTGAATTGCATTTGATCATACACTCACACAACACACACACCACACACACCCACACACACACACACACAACACACACACACACACACACCCACACACACACACACACCCACACACACACACACACACACCACACACACCACACACCACACACACACCACACACACACACACACACACCACACACACACACACACACACACACACACACACACACACACACACACACACACACACACACACACACACACACACACACACACACACACCACACACACCCACACACACACACACACACACAACCCACACCACACACACACCACACACAACACACACCCAACACACACACACACACACACACACACACACACACACACACACCCACACACACCACCCACACCCACACACACCACACACACACACCACACACACACACACACCCACACAACACACACACACCACACACACACACCACACCACCCACACACACACACCCACACAAACACACACACACACACACACACCAACACACACAACAGACCAAGACCCAAAAACAGTTTTTGGACTCAGGGGACCTTGAACGTATAGAAATTTAGAAATTGGGGTACCTTAATTTTTTTTCGGAAAGCAATACTTTCCTTACCTATGGTAATAGGGCAAGGAAAGTAAAAATATTGAATCCCTACCTTATAGAAATAGACACGGCCAGACATCTGTGTAATGCATGCAATGAATAATCCACTTGTCAGCTGATTTATTATGAATAATTCTATAGTCTGATTGATCCTATCTTCAAAGTAGATGATATATAATATATAGTGATATCAGAGTATGGAGAAATTCCTTTTGTTTTCATATTATCCTTAAAATGCAAAATTTCAAAAAAACCTTGTGTATACATCGATGCGCAGTTGAAAAAGGAATATTTCTGCCAAATCTCATCGAATTCTACCAACGCGTTTGGCCGTAATCGCGTTACATACAGACAGACAAAAGAAAATCCGAGTTAAAACACAGACCTTACTACGTTCCGTCAATTACTGTTTTTGCTGATAATCTCAATTTTTTCAATGCAATAATGTTTCATTCTTCTATCAACACATTTTCTACATTCATTGAGCTAAAATTTCATTCTCTTACAAGGTAATGATGAGTAATAATAGGCCTGCTAAAGCAACTGTATCCCCATTAGCAATTGAATGCATTGTATTCAAATTGCAATTAGCATAATATACCTCATGCTTCTAAATCAACTTCTTTATCTAACGTGTATTCTCACTGGTGATGATTTGATCGGTCAGAAAATTATTATCGATAAATTCGAATTGATTCTGACATGAATAAAAGATGATGGTGACAATGCTGATATGAAAATATGATAGTAGAGTTGGAATGATTGATTGCATTTGAGACATGGCTCAGTGTCTAGAACAGTGGTCGCCAAACAGCGATCGCGAGCTACCGATAGCTCGTGGGGTAGTTTTTGGTAGCTCACAGAAATGCTTGAGTTGGCAACCAATATTTGGCCTCAAGCCCCCAAAGAGAAATATTCAAATATTATTCAAGTTGCATCAAGGTTGAAAGCTATGTTCAGCTCCAACTACGTGTGTGAAGCATCTTTTTCAAGTATGAAATTCATAAAAAAATCTATATAAGAACAGACTGACTGATGAACATTTGGGCAACTGTATCAGAATGGCGGCTACAACATATACTCCAAACATCTAATAAATACTTGATGACCAAGAAGAGTTCCACTGCTCTCATTGAAATGTACATATCAACTTTTGTTATACTTTTTTCTATGAGATAAGTAGATTTCAACACTAGAAATGTATCTCTATACGCAATAAAAGAGTGAAAAATTTCATTTTGCGTACCGTTCTTTCTCCAGTCTAATATTGCTTGGTAGCTCACTAGAAGATTATAAATGATATTCTAGCTCACAGGCTCATCAGTTTGGCGACCATTGGTCTAGAATATTGTATGTTCTTCAGGAGACTACTTCTCCGGAAATAATAGATTGAAATAAACGTTATTAAAGATCCAAAACTGTGTCAACGAGTATCGTATTGGTGATTTATAACTTTAGATTCTACATATTTTACCGTTTCATGGTTTATATGAATTTTTGAGTTCCAAAAAATAAAGAAATAAACTAAATAATTGATGATCTCATATAAGGAGGGTGCGTCATTATACAGCTAAAACAACACCATAGATAGCTAGAACAACACCATATACAGCTAGAACAACACCATATATAGCTAGAACAACACCATAATTATACAACTAGAACAACACCATTTATATAGCTAGAACAACACCATATACAGCTAGAACAACACTATTTATATAGCTAGAACAACACCATATAATGATGGCTTACGAACATTTGATACCTTCAACGCTTGAGCTGCTAAATACGACCAGAACAATCGCTCGGGAGAAAGGATATCGCTTTGTGTGGGTACGTGATGGTAATATTCTTGTCAAAAAAGACGAAACCAGTAAGAATGTTTTACATATTAAAAGTGATGTGGACCTTTCTAAGATGTAAGTACTAAAGACGTGTTTAACAATGAACAGTAAAATAATTTTATTATGGACATTTTTGAAAATTTAGATGAATTCGATGAAGTTGAGACATATGTTTGAATACTCTAATGATTATTACAATATTATTTCTAATCAACCCAGTGTAATTTTGATATAATCATAGTAATATCAGATTCATTGGGAAGAATTTAGACGAGTTCTGTTTAGAATTTGCTAATGTATTGGCCATTTATAGACATGATTGTATTATCTGAGACGGGTCACCAAGGTGTTAGGCCCTTAGGGTGTGATATACCGGTTTTAATCAGTACTATTCAATGAATCACACAAATAGAAATGGGGGTGTAGTATTTACTTGAAAAAAGATTATGATCATGTTCATGTGCGGAATGCACAATAGTTGGGCTAGTTGTCTCGTGATATAGCTGAAAATTTTTGAGGAGGAGTGGGTTATTGTTGTGCTTACAGATCACCTAATGATAATTGCCAGGACTTGTTAACTCTTTAGCTGAGCTGCTTCGAATTTAAATTTAGGAAAACATATTATATTTGTAGGAGATATAAATATTGATATCTTGAATAAAATAGAAATAACATCCACACTGAATCTTATTTGAATTTATTGAACGAAAATGGGCTATATCTTATGTAATTGTTTTACAAGGGTTCCTTTCAGGGAACACCTTCGTGTTTAGATCATTATTTCGGTAATTGTTCACACTAATAAGCACATTGAACCCATGGTATTGAAGACTTGTATAACTGATCACTATGTTACTTCTCTTAGGGTTCGTTGTGAAATAGACTTGACTAACAATGCTGCTCAGTTGCCACTTGTTGCCACCAGGCAGATG